>NW_027422646.1:190340-427840 GCF_048934315.1 Petromyzon marinus
TTCGCAGATTTGCTGAGCATTTCTGTGAGGTCCTGGGGGAGGGAAAATCCCTCAGCCAGGAAAACATCGCGGCACAAAGTGAGGATGACCCTGCTGAGGCTGCGGTGCCTCAAATATTGGATGAAGTCACCCCCTGTGAGTGGCTGGCTGAGGTGCCATCTGCTGAGGAAGTATTGAAGGCGATCCGGAGTCTGAGACCAGGAAAGGCAGCGGGCAGAGATGATCTCCCAAGCGAAATGCTGAGGGAGGGTGGCGTTTGTGCACAGACTGCCCTATATGACATCATAACAACAGTCTGGACCACTGGACGGGTTCCGCAGGATTGGAAGGATGCCCTGGTGGTCCCCCTTTTTAAGAAGGGGGACCGCACAGACTGTAACAACTACAGGGGCATCTCACTCCTCAGTGTGCCGGGAAAGGTCCTGGCAAGGATTATTCAGCATCGCCTTGCCAGGCACGCTGAGGAGAGGCTTGCGGAGCCCCAATGCGGTTTCAGGAAAGGGCGGTCCTGCACAGATGCCATATTTTCTGTCCGTCTGCTACAGCAGAGGTGTAGGGAATTCCAACAAGACCTACATCTCTGCTTTATTGACCTGGTCAAGGCCTATGATACCATCAGTAGGCCTGGGCTCTGGGTCGTTCTTCGTGCTTTTGGAGTACCTGACCCTCTGCTCACGATCATTAAGGACCTTCATGATGGTGAGCGGGCCCGGGTAAAACTACGTGGCCGGGAGTCAGAGCCATTCCCTGTACACCTTGGGGTGCGACAGGGATGTCCTTTGGCTCCCACATTATTTAACATCTATTTTGACCACGTAGTTCGTGAAGCCTTCAATAGCTGTACCGGGGGAATCTCCATATGGTACAGATATAATGGGAGGCTAATCGATGCCCGGGTGCGGTCAAGGGATGGCTCCCTATTGCTCAACCACGTTATGTATGCTGATGACTTGGTAATAGCTGCTCAGTCAGAGGAGGAGTTGGAGACGCTGCTGCTGAGACTGGAGCATGCCACTAAGAGGTGGGGCCTTACCATCAGCCCCACCAAAACTAAGCACCTGCCTGGGTATTTTGTACCATCGGACACTCCACCACCACAACTCCCAATCGGTGATGGGGCAGTTGTGGAGAGAGTGGAGAGTTTCCCATACCTGGGCAGTGTGCTTATGACTGGCTCCAGTTTAACAGCAGAGGTCTCACTCCGAATCAGTCGAGCGGCAATATCTTTTCATCGGTTGCGTAACGCTGTGTGGAAGCTACCTGGTCTGTCGCTCCGCACTAAGCTTCAGGTCTTCTCGGCCACGGTCATTCCCTCCCTTCTCTATGCTTGCGAAACGTGGACCCCCCGAATGGAACATCTTCGCCGGTTAGAAACATTTAGGCTGGCCTGCCTACGATCCATCCTGGGTTTAACCAGACTGGATTGTGTGAGGAGCTCACAAATCCTTGAAAGATCTGGGCAGGGTCCCATCGGTGAGCTCCTCCGGCAGGCAAGGCTGCGATGGCTGGGTCATGTAGCCCGCATGCCGAGCCACCGCATGCCGAAACAGCTTTTGTTTGGCCGGATTGAGGGGGCTAAGCGGGCGCGGCACGGGCTAGAGAAGAGATGGAGTGATGTGGTACAGGAGGACGTGGAGCTGAGTGGACTTGCCGATGACTGGTACCAGCGGTGTCAAGATCGGCCTCTGTGGAGGAGGCTCGTGAAGGATGCTACTGGGCAGTTGGAGGCAGTCGCCCTCCAACAACAACGGAGGGCGGAGGAGCGACGCTCACAACAGCGAGCGGAGCGCCGGGTGGCTAAAGCACAGCAGGTTGGCACAGTAGGGGGCACAGGTGGTGCATCAGCCAGTCATCTCAGTCAGTCGACCCGTGGCACCTGGGTCTGCCCCGTGACCTCCTGCCAGCGGGCGTTCGACACTTCACGTGGCCTCAGGGTGCACATAGCCTGGCACAAGCGTCGTGGTGACGTCACAGCCACTTAGTGGCGAATGGCGGTTGTTGTTGTTGTTGTTGTGTCTCTGTGTGTGTGTCTGTGTGAGTGTCTCTCTGTGTGTCTCTGTGTGTGTCTCTGTGTGTCTCTCTGTGTGTCTCTCTGTGTGTGTGTCTCTCTGTGTCTCTCTCTGTGTGTGTGTCTCTCTGTGTGTGTCTGTGTAGTACTCGGACAGAGTGAACCCGCTGGTGTCCCACGTCTCGTCTCTGTCTGCTCTGTCTCCGCTCTCCGCCTCGCCCATCGCTGCACAATTCTTCGCTGCCGCAGGCCGAGAGCACATGGACACCTACGGTGAGCCACTAACTAGCCACTAACTAGCCACTAACTAGCCACTAACTAGCCACTAACTAGCCGCTAACTAGCCGCTAACTAGCCGCTAACTAGCCACTAACTAGCCACTAACTAGTCACTAACTAGTCACTAACTAGTCACTAACTAGCCACTAACTAGCCACTAACTAGCCACTAACTAGTCACTAACTAGTCACTAACTAGCCACTAACTAGCCACTAACTAGTCACTAACTAGCCACTAACTAGTCACTAACTAGCCACTAACTAGCCACTAACTAGTCACTAACTAGTCACTAACTAGCCACTAACTAGCCACTAACTAGCCACTAACTAGTCACTAACTAGCCACTAACTAGTCACTAACTAGTCACTAACTAGTCACTAACTAGTCACTAACTAGTCACTAACTAGTCACTAACTAGCCACTAACTAGTCACTAACTAGCCACTAACTAGTCACTAACTAGTCACTAACTAGCCACTAACTAGCCACTAACTAGCCACTAACTAGTCACTAACTAGTCACTAACTAGCCACTAACTAGCCACTAACTAGTCACTAACTAGTCACTAACTAGCCACTAACTAGCCACTAACTAGTCACTAACTAGCCACTAACTAGCCACTAACTAACCACTAACTAGTCACTAACTAGTCACTAACTAGCCACTAACTAGTCACTAACTAGTCACCAACTAGTCACCAACTAGTCACCAACTAGTCACCAACTAGTCACTAACTAGCCACTAACTAGTCACTAACTAGCCACTAACTAGTCACTAACTAGCCACTAACTAGCCACTAACTAGTCACTAACTAGCCACTAACTAGCCACTAACTAGCCACTAACTAGTCACTAACTAGCCACTAACTAGTCACTAACTAGCCACTAACTAGCCACTAACTAGCCACTAACTAGTCACTAACTAGCCACTAACTAGTCACTAACTAGCCACTAACTAGTCACTAACTAGCCACTAACTAGCCACTAACTAGCCACTAACTAGTCACTAACTAGCCACTAACTAGCCACTAACTAGCCACTAACTAGTCACTAACTAGCCACTAACTAGCCACTAACTAGCCACTAACTAGTCACTAACTAGCCACTAACTAGTCACTAACCAGTCACTAACTAGCCACTAACTAGCCACTAACTAGCCACTAACTAGCCACTAACTAGTCACTAACTAGCCACTAACTAGCCACTAACTAGCCACTAACTAGTCACTAACTAGCCACTAACTAGCCACTAACTAGCCACTAACTAGCCACTAACTAGCCACTAACTAGCCACTAACTAGTCACTAACTAGTCACTAACTAGCCACTAACTAGCCACTAACTAGCCACTAACTAGCCACTAACTAGCCACTAACTAGCCACTAACTAGCCACTAACTAGCCACTAACTAGCCACTAACTAGCCACTAACTAGCCACTAACTAGCCACTAACTAGCCACTAACTAGCCACTAACTAGCCACTAACTAGCCACTAACTAGCCACTAACTAGTCACTAACTAGTCACTAACTAGCCACTAACTAGCCACTAACTAGCCACTAACTAGCCACTAACTAGCCACTAACTAGCCACTAACTAGCCACTAACTAGCCACTAACTAGCCACTAACTAGCCACTAACTAGCCACTAACTAGCCACTAACTAGCCACTAACTAGCCACTAACTAGCCACTAACTAGCCACTAACTAGCCACTAACTAGCCACTAACTAGCCACTAACTAGCCACTAACTAGCCACTAACTAGCCACTAACTAGCCACTAACTAGCCACTAACTAGCCACTAACTAGCCACTAACTAGTCACTAACTAGTCACTAACTAGTCACTAACTAGCCACTAACTAGCCACTAACTAGCCACTAACTAGCCACTAACTAGCCACTAACTAGCCACTAACTAGCCACTAACTAGCCACTAACTAGCCACTAACTAGCCACTAACTAGCCACTAACTAGCCACTAACTAGCCACTCACTCACTCACCCAATCACTCATCCACTCACTCACCCACCCACTCACCCACTCACCTACTCACCCACCCACCCACCCACTCACCCACCCACTCACTCACCCACTCACCCACCCACCCACTCACTCACTCACCCACCCACTCACCCACCCACCCACTCACCCACCCACTCACCCACCCACCCACTCACCCACTCACTCACCCACCCACCCACTCACCCACCCACTCACTCACCCACTCACCCACCCACCCACTCACTCACCCACCCACCCACTCACTCACTCACTCACCCACCCACTCATCCACCCACCCACTCACCCACCCACTCACTCACCCACTCACCCACCCACCCACTCACCCACCCACCCACTCACCCACCCACTCACCCACTCACCCACCCACCCACTCACCCACCCACTCACCCACTCACCCACCCACCCACTCACTCACTCACTCACCCACTCACTCACTCACCCACTCACCCACTCACCCACCCACTCACCCACTCACTCACCCACTCACTCACCCACTCACCCACTCACTCACTCACTCACCCACCCACCCACCCACTCACCCACTCACCCACCCACCCACCAATTTGTTTTTGTCTTCACAGGAACTACGCCTGAGCATTTCGCGAAGATCGCCTGGAAAAATCATAAACACTCTACAAATAATCCGTAAGAGACACGGAGAGAGAGACACGGGGAGAGAGACACGGGGAGAGAGACACGGGGAGAGAGAGACACGGGGAGAGAGAGACACGGGGAGAGAGAGAGACACGGGGAGAGAGAGAGAGAGACACGGGGAGAGAGAGAGAGAGACACGGGGAGAGAGAGAGAGAGACACGGGGAGAGAGAGACACGGGGAGAGAGAGACACGGGGTGAGAGAGAGAGACACGGGGAGAGAGAGACACGGGGAGAGAGAGACACGGGGAGAGAGAGAGAGAGACACGGGGAGAGAGAGACACGGGGGGAGAGACACGGGGAGAGAGAGAGACACGGGGAGAGAGAGACACGGGGAGAGAGACACGGGGAGAGAGACACGGGGAGAGAGAGACACGGGGAGAGAGAGACACGGGGAGAGAGAGACATGGGGAGAGAGAGACACGGGGAGAGAGAGACACGGGGAGAGAGAGAGACACGGGGAGAGAGAGAGACACGGGGAGAGAGAGACACGGGGAGAGAGAGACATGGGGAGAGAGAGACACGGGGGGAGAGAGACACGGGGGGAGAGAGACACGGGGAGAGAGAGACACGGGGAGAGAGAGAGAGACATGGGGAGAGAGAGACACGGGGAGAGAGACACGGGGGGAGAGAGACACGGGGAGAGAGAGACACGGGGAGAGAGAGACACGGGGAGAGAGAGACATGGGGAGAGAGAGACACGGGGAGAGAGAGAGAGACATGGGGAGAGAGAGACACGGGGAGAGAGACACGGGGGGAGAGAGAGACACGGGGAGAGAGAGACACGGGGAAAGAGAGACACGGGGAGAGAGAGACACGGGGAGAGAGAGAGACACGGAGAGAGAGAGACACAGGGAGAGAGAGAGAGACATGGGGAGAGAGAGACACGGGGAGAGAGAGAGAGAGACATGGGGAGAGAGAGAGACATGGGGAGAGAGAGAGAGAGACATGGGGAGAGAGAGACACGGGGAGAGAGAGAGAGGGACATGGGGAGAGAGAGACACGGGGAGAGAGAGACACGGGGAGAGAGAGAGAGAGACGTATGAGTTAGTGTAATAGTTAGTGTACTAGTTATAGTACTACTTAGTAGTACTAGTTGGTGTACTAGTTGGTGTACTAGTTGGTGGACTAGTTAGTGTACTAGTTATAGTGCTAGTTAGTGTACTAGTTAGTGTACTAGTTATAGTGCTAGTTAGTGTACTAGTTAGTGTACTAGTTAGCGTACTAGTTAGTGTACTAGTTAGTGTACTAGTTATAGTACTAGTTAGTGTACTAGTTGGTGTACTAGTTAGTGTACTAGTTAGTGTACTAGTTGGTGTACTAGTTGGTGTACTAGTTGATGTACTAGTTGGTGTACTAGTTGGTGTGCTAGTTAGTGTGCTAGTTAGTGTACTAGTTAGTGTACTAGTTGGTGCTAGTTAGGGTACTAGTTAATGTACTAGTTAGTGTACTAGATGGTGTACTAGATGGTGTACTAGTTAGTGTACTAGTTAGTGTACTAGTTAGTGTACGAGTTAGTGTACTAGTTAGTGTACTAGTTAGTGTACTAGTTATAGTGCTAGTTAGCGTACTAGTTAGCGTACTAGTTAGAGTACTAGTTAGTGTACTAGTTATAGTACTAGTTAGTGTACTAGTTATAGTACTAGTTGGTGTACTAGTTAGTGTACTAGTTGGTGTACTAGTTAGTGTACTAGTTGGTGTACTAGTTAGTGTACTAGTTAGTGTACTAGTTAGTGTACTAGTTGGTGTACTAGTTGGTGCTAGTTAGGGTACTAGTTAGTGTACTAGTTAGTGTACTAGTTAGTGTACTAGTTGGTGTACTAGTTGGTGTACTAGTTGATGTACTAGTTAGTGTACTAGTTAGTGTACTAGTTGGTGTACTAGTTGGTGTACTAGTTGGTGTACTAGTTAGTGTACTAGTTAGTGTACTAGTTAGTGTACTAGTTGGTGCTAGTTAGGGTACTAGTTAATGTACTAGTTAGTGTACTAGTTGGTGTACTAGTTAGTGTACTAGTTAGTGTATTAGTTAGTGTACTAGTTAGTGTACTAGTTATAGTGCTAGTTAGTGTACTAGTTAGTGTACTAGTTAGCGTACTGGTTAGTGTACTAGTTATAGTACTAGTTAGTGTACTAGTTGGTGTACTAGTTAGTGTACTAGTTAGTGTACTAGTTGGTGTACTAGTTGATGTACTAGTTGGTGTACTAGTTGGTGTACTAGTTAGTGTACTAGTTAGTGTACTTGTTGGTGCTAGTTAGGGTACTAGTTAATGTACTAGTTAGTGTACTAGTTGGTGTACTAGTTGGTGTACTAGTTAGTGTACTAGTTAGTGCACTAGTTATAGTGCTAGTTAGTGGACTAGTTAGTGTACTAGTTAGCGTACTAGTTAGCGTACTAGTTAGTGTACTAGTTACAGTACTAGTTAGTGTACTAGTTGGTGTACTAGTTGGTGTACTAGTTAGTGTACTAGTTGGTGTACTAGTTGATGTACTAGTCGGTGTACTAGTTAGTATACTAGTTAGTGTACTAGTTAGTGTACTAGTTAGTGTACTAGTTGGTGTACTAGTTGGTGTAATGGTTAGTGTAATGGTTAGTGTAATAGTTAGTGTACTAGTTGGTGTACTAGTTGGTGTACTAGTTGGTGTACTAGTTAGTAGTACTAGTTATTGTACTAGTTGGTGTACTAGTTAGTGCACTAGTTAGTGCACTAGTTAGTGTACTAGTTGGTGTATTAGTTGGTGTATTAGTTGGTGTATTAGTTGGTGTACTAGTTAGTGTACTAGTTAGTGTACTAGTTAGTGTGCTAGTTAGTGTGCTAGTTAGGGTACTAGTTGGTGTACTAGTTGGTGTACTAGTTGGTGTACTAGTTAGTGCACTAGTTAGTGTACTAGTTAGTGTATTAGTTAGTGTATTAGTTGGTGTACTAGTTGGTGTACTAGTTGGTGTACTAGTTAGTGTACTAGTTAGTGTACTAGTTGGTGTACTAGTTGGTGTACTAGTTAGTGTACTAGTATACTAGTTGGTGTACTAGTTGGTGTACTAGTATAATAGTTGGTGTACTAGTTGGTGCTAGTTAATGTACTAGTTGGTGATAGTTAGTGTACTAGTTAGTGTACTAGTTGGTGTACTGGTTAGTATACTAGTTAGTGTACTAGTTGGTATACTAGTTAGTGTACTAGTTAGTGTACTAGTTAGTGTACTAGTTGGTGTACCAGTTAGTGTACCAGTTAGTGTACTAGTTAGTGTACTAGTTGGTGTACTAGTTGGTGTACTAGTTGGTGTACTAGTTAGTGTACTAGTGTACTAGTTAGTGTACTAGTGTACTAGTTAGTGTACTAGTGTACTAGTTAGTGTACTAGTTGGTGTACTAGTTGGTGTACCAGTTAGTGTACTAGTTAGTGTACTAGTTAGTGTACTAGTTGGTGTACTAGTTGGTGTACTAGTTGGTGTACTAGTTGGTGTACTAGTTGGTGTACTAGTTATTGTGCTAGTTAGTGTACTAGTTAGTGTACTAGTTAGTGTACTAGTTAGTGTACTAGTTAGTGTACTAGTTAAGGTAGTTAACGTGGTGGTGGTGTTGTTGAAGGCTGTCTCAGTGCCAGGAGGAGACACGTATGAGTTAGTGTACTAGTTAGTGTACTAGTGTACTAGTTAGTGTACTAGTTAGTGTACTAGTTGGTGTACTAGTTAGTGTACTAGTTAGTGTACTAGTTGGTGTACTAGTTAGTGTACTAGTTAGTATACTAGTTAGTGTACTAGTTAGTGTACTAGTGTACTAGTTGGTGTACTAGTTGGTGCTAGTTAAGGTAGTTAAGGTAGTTAACGTGGTGGTGGTGTTGTTGGAGGCTGTCTCAGTGCCAGGAGGAGATACGTATGAGTTAGTGTACTAGTTAGTGTACTAGTTGTACTAGTTAGTGTACTAGTTGGTGCTAGTTAGTGTACTAGTGTACTAGTTGGTGTACTAGTGTACTAGTTGGTGTACTAGTTGGTGAACTAGTGTACTAGTTGGTCTACTAGTTAGTGCACTAGTTAGTGTACAAGTTGGTGTACTAGTTAGTGTACTAGTTGGTGTACTAGTTAGTGTACTAGTTAGTGTACTAGTTGGTGTACTAGTTGGTGTACTAGTTGGTGTACTAGTTAGTGTACTAGTTGGTGCTAGTTAAGGTAGTTAACGTGGTGGTGGTGTTGTTGAAGGCTGTCTCAGTGCCAGGAGGAGACACGTGGAGAGAGAGAGACACGTACTAGTTAGTGTACTAGTTAGTGTACTAGTTGGTGTACTGGTGTACTAGTTGGTGTACTAGTTGGTGTACTAGTTAGTGTACTAGTTGGTGTACTAGTTGGTGTAATAGTTAGAGTACTAGTTAGTGTACTAGTTAGTGTACTAGTTGGTGTACTAGTTGGTGTACTAGTTGGTGTACTAGTTGGTGTACTAGTTGGTGTAATAGTTAGAGTACTAGTTAGTGTACTAGTTGGTGTACTAGTTGGTGTACTAGTTGGTGTACTAGTTGGTGTACTAGTTAGAGTACTAGTTAGTGTACTAGTTGGTGCTAGTTAGTGTACTAGTTAGTGTACTAGTTAGTGTACTAGTGTACTAGTTGGTGTACTAGTTGGTGCACTAGTTGGTGTACTAGTTAGTGTACTAGTTAGTGTACTAGTTGGTGTACTAGTTGCTGTACTAGTTAGTGTACTAGTTAGTGTACTAGTGTACTAGTTGGTGTACTAGTTATTGTACTAGTTAGTGTACTAGTTGGTGTACTAGTTAGTGTACTAGTTAGTGTACTAGTTAGTGTACTAGTTAGTGTACTAGTTGGTGTACTAGTTGGTGTACTAGTTAGTGCACTAGTTAATGTACTAGTTAATGTACTAGTTAGTGCACTAGTTGGTGTACTAGTTAGTGTACTAGTTAATGTACTAGTTAATGTACTAGTTAGTGTACTAGTGTACTAGTTAGTGTACTAGTTAGTGTACTAGTTGGTGTACTAGTTAGTGTACTAGTTAAGGTAGTTAACGTGGTGGTGGTGTTGTTATTGAAGGCTGTCTCAGTGCCAGGAGGAGTTTTCCGTTGACGACATTCTCAACTCACGTCCCGTCAGTGACTTCCTCACGCTCCTGCAGTGCTGGTAACTACCACTAACTAGTACACTAACTACCACTAACTAGTACACTAACTACCACACTAACTACCACTAACTACCACTAACTATTACACTAACTACCATACTAACTACCACTGACTACCACTAACTATTACACTAACTACCACTGACTAGTGCACTAACTACCACACTAATTACCACTAACTACCACTAACTATTACACTAACTACCACAAACTACCACTAACTAGTGCACTAACTCCCACACTAACTACCACTAACTAGTACACTAACTACCACTGACTACCACTGACTACCACTAACTATTACACTAACTACCACACTAATTACCACTAACTAGTACACTAACTACCACTGACTAGTGCACTAACTACCACACTAACTACCACTAACTACCACTGACTAGTGCACTAACTACCACACTAACTACCACACTAACTACCACTGACTAGTGCACTAACTACCACTCATTACCACTAACTAGTACACTAACTACCTCTGACTAGTCCACTAACTACCACACTAACTACCACTAACTAGTACACTAACTACCACTGACTAGTGCACTATCTACCACTCACTACCACTAACTAGTACACTAACTACCACTGACTAGTGCACTAACTACCTCACTAACTACCACTAACTAGTACACTAACTACCACTAACTAGTACACCAACTACCACACTAACTACCACACTAACTAGCACACTCACTACCACTAACTACCACACTAACTACCACACTAACTACCACTGACTAGTGCACTAACTACCACTCACTACCACTAACTACCACACTAACTCCCACACTAACTACCACTAACTAGTACACTAACTACCACTCACTACCACTAACTACTACCACACTAACTACCACACTACCACTGACTAGTGCACTAACTACCACTCACTACCACTAACTACCACTGACTAGTGCACTAACTACCACACTAACTACCACACTAACTACCACTGACTATTACACTAACTACCACTCACTACCACTAACTACCACTGACTAGTGCACTAACTACCACACTAACTACCACACTAACTACCACTGACTAGTGCACTAACTACCACTCATTACCACTAACTAGTACACTAACTACCTCTGACTAGTCCACTAACTACCACACTAACTACCACTAACTAGTACACTAACTACCACTGACTAGTGCACTAACTACCACTCACTACCACTAACTAGTACACTAACTACCACTGACTAGTGCACTAACTACCACTCACTACCACTAACTAGTACACTAACTACCACTGACTAGTGCACTAACTACCACTAACTACCACACTAACTACCACTGACTAGTGCACTTACTACCACTCACTACCACTAACTACCACTAACTACTACCACACAAACTACCACACTACCACTAACTTGTGCACTAACTACCACTAACTAGTACACTAACTACCACTGACTAGTGCACTAACTACCACACTAACTACCACACTAACTACCACTGACTAGTGCACTAACTACCACTCACTACCACTCACTACCACACTAACTACCACACTAACTACCACTAACTAGTACACTAACTAGTACACTAACTACCACACTACCACTAACTAGTGCACTAACTACCACTGACTAGTACACTAACTACGACTGACTAGTGCACTAACTACCACCCTAACTACCACTGACTAGTGCACTAACTACCACTCACTACCACACTAACTACCACACTAACTACCACTAACTTCCACTAACTACCACTATCTACCACACTAACTAGTACACTAACTACCACACTAACTACCTCACTAATTACCACTAACTAGTGCACTAACTACCACATTAACTAGTACACTAACTACCACACTAACTACCACACTAACTACCACTAACTACTACATTAACTACCACTAACTACCAAACTGACTACCGCACTAACTACCACTAACTAGCACTAACTAGCACTCTCGCTAGTACACTTACTACTACACTAACTACCACACTAACTACTACACTAACTACTACACTTACTAGCACACTAACTACCACTAACTACCACAAACTACTACACTAACTAGTAGACTAACTCCTCTCTCTCCCCGTGTCTCTCTCCCCCCATGTCTCTCTCCCCGTGTCTCTCTCTCCCCGTGTCTCTCTCTCCGTGTCTCTCTCTCCCCATGTCTCTCTCTCCCCGTGTCTCTCTCCCCGTGTCTCTCTCTCTCTCCCTGTGTCTCTCTCTCCCCGTGTCTCTCTCTCCCCATGTTTCTCTCCCCGTGTCTCTCTCCCCGTGTCTCTCTCTCCCCGTGTCTCTCTCTCCGTGTCTCTCTCTCCCCGTGTCTCTCTCTCTACCCGTGTCTCTCTCTCCCCGTGTCTCTCTCACCGTGTCTCTCTCCCCGTGTCTCTCTCCACGTGTCTCTCTCTCCGTGTCTCTCTCTCCGTGTCTCTCTCTCCCCGTGTCTCTCTCTCCGTGTCTCTCACCCCGTGTCTCTCTCCCCGTGTCTCTCCCCGTGTCTCTCTCTCCCCGTGTCTCTCCCTCCCTGTGTCTCTCTCTCCCCGTGTCTCTCTCTCCCCTGTCTCTCTCTCCCGGTGTCTCTCTCTCCTTGTGTCTCTCTCTCCCCGGGTCTCTCTCCCCGTGTCTCTCTCTGTGTCTCTCTCTCCCCGTGTCTCCCCGTGTCTCCCCGTGTCTCCCCGTGTCTCTCTCTCCCCGTGTCTGTCTCTCCCCGTGTCTCTCTCTCCCCGTGTCTCTCTCTCCCCGTGTCTCTCTCTCCCCGTGTCTCTCTCTCCCCGTGTCTCTCTCTCCCCGTGTCTCTCTCTCCCCGTGTCTCTCTCTCCCCGTGTCTTTCTCCCCGTGTCTCTCTCTCTCCCCGTGTCTCTCTCTCTCCCCGTGTCTCTCTCTCCCCGTGTCTCTCTCTCTCCCCGTGTCTCTCTCTCCCCGTGTCTCTCTCTCCCCGTGTATCTCTCTCTCCCTGTGTCTCTCTCTCCCCGTGTCTCTCTCATCGTATCTCTCTCTCCCCGTGTCTCTCTCTCCGTGTGTCTCTCTCCCCGTGTCTCTCTCTCCCTGTGTCTCTCTCTCCCCGTGTCTCTCCCCGTGTCTCTCTCTCTCCCCGTGTCTCTCTCTCCGTGTGTCTCTCTCCCCGTGTCTCTCTCTCCCTGTGTCTCCCCGTGTCTCTCTCTCCCCGTGTCTCTCTCTCCCCGTGTCTCTCTCTCCCCGTGTCTCTCTCTCACCCCGTGTCTTTCTCTCTCACCCCGTGTCTCTCTCCCCGTGTCTCACCCCCCGTGTCTCTCTCTCCCCGTCTCTCACCCCGTGTCTGTCTCTCCCCGTGTCTCTCTCTCACCCCGTGTCTCTCTCTCACCCCGTGTCTCTCTCCCCGTGTCTCACCCCCCGTGTCTCTCTCTCCCCGTCTTTCACCCCGTGTCTCTCTCTCACTGTGTCTCTCTCTCACCCCGTGTCTCTCTCTCCCCGTGTCTCACCCCCCGTGTCTCTCTCCCCGTCTCCCACCCCGTGTCTCTCTCTCCCCGTGTCTCTCTCTCCCCGTGTCTCACCCCGTGTCTCACCCCGTGTCTCTCTCTCCCCGTGTCTCTCTCTCCCCGTGTCTCTCTCTCCCCGTGTCTCTCTCCCCGTGTCTCTCCCCATCTCTCCCCGTGTCTCTCTCACCCCGTGTCTCTCTCTCTCCCCATGTCTCACCCCGTGTCTCTCTCTCCCCATGTCTCTCTCACCCCGTGTCTCTCCCCGTGTCTCTCCCCGTGTCTCTCTCCCCATGTCTCTCTCTCCCCGTTTCTCTCTCTCTCCGTGTCTCTCCCCGTGTCTCTCTCTCCCCGTGTCTCTCGCCGTGTCTCTCTCTCCCCGTGTCTCTCCCCGTGTCTCTCTCCCCGTGTCTCTCTCCCCGTGTCTCTCCCCGTGTCTCTCTCCCCGTGTCTTTCTCTCACCCCGTGTCTCTCCCCGTGTCTCTCTCTCACCCCGTGTCTCTCTCCCCATGTCTCTCTCTCACCCCGTGTCTCTCTCTCCCCATTTCTCTCTCTCCCCGTGTCTCTCTCTCCCCGTGTCTCTCCCCGTGTCTCTCTCTCCCCATGTCTCTCCCCGTGTCTCTCCCCATCTCTCCCCGTGTCTCTCTCACCCCATGTCTCTCTCTCTCCCCATGTCTCACCCCGTGTCTCTCTCCCCGTGTCTCTCTCTCCCCATGTCTCTCTCACCCCGTGTCTCTCCCCGTGTCTCTCCCCGTGTCTCTCTCTCCCCATGTCTCACCCCGTGTCTCTCCCCGTGTCTCTCTCCCACCCCGTGTCTCTCCCACCCCGTGTCTCCCCGTGTGTCTCTCTGTGTCTCTCTCCCCGTGTCTCTCTCTCCCTGTGTCTCTCTCCCTCCGTGTCTCTCCCCGTGTCTCTCTCTCCCCGTGTCTCTCCCCGTGTCTCTCCCCGTGTCTCTCTCTCCCCGTGTCTCTCCCCGTGTCTCTCTCCCCGTGTCTCTCCCCGTGTCTCTCTCCCCGTGTCTCTCTCTCTCCCCGTGTCTCTCCCCGTGTCTCTCCCCGTGTCTCTCTCCCCGTGTCTCTCTCTCACCCCGTGTCTCTCTCCCCGTGTCTCTCTCTCCCCATGTCTCTCTCACCCCGTGTCTCTCCCCGTGTCTCTCCCCGTGTCTCTCTCCCCGTGTCTCTCTCTCCCCATGTCTCACCCCGTGTCTCCCCCCGTGTCTCTCTCCCACCCCGTGTCTCTCCCACCCCGTGTCTCCCCGTGTGTCTCTCTGTGTCTCTCTCCCCGTGTCTTTCTCTCCCCGTGTCTCTCTCTCTCCGTGTCTCTCCCCGTGTCTCTCCCCGTGTCTCTCCCCGTGTCTCTCCCCGTGTCTCTCCTCGTGTCTCTCTCCCCGTGGCTCTCCCCGTGTCTCTCTCCCCGTGTCTCTCTCTCTCCCCGTGTCTCTCCCCGTGTCTCTCCCCGTGTCTCTCTCCCCGTGTCTCTCTCTCACCCCGTGTCTCTCTCCCCGTGTCTCTCTCCCCGTGTCTCTCTCTCCCCGTGTCTCTCTCTCCCTGTGTCTCTCTCTCACCCCGTGTCTCTCTCTCCCCGTGTCGCTCTCCCCGTGTCTCTCTCTCCCCGTGTCTCTCCCACCCCGTGTCTCTCTCTCCCCGTGTCTCTCTCTCTGTCTCTCTCTCCCCGTGTCTCTCTCTCCCCGTGTCTCTCCCACCCCGTTTCTCTCTCTCCCCGTGTCTCTCTCTCTCTCTGTGTCTCTCTCTCCCCGTGTCTCTCTCTCTGTGTCTCTCTCTCCCCGTGTCTCTCTCTCCCCGTGTCTCTCTCTCCCCGTGTCTCTCTCTCCCCGTGTCTCTCCCACCCCGTGTCTCTCCCTCCCCGTGTCTCTCTCTCCCCGTGTCTCTCTCTGTGTCTCTCTCTCCCCGTGTCTCTCTCTCCCCGTGTCTCCCCCACCCCGTGTCTCTCTCTCCCCGTGTCTCTCTCTCCCCGTGTCTCTCCCCGTGTCTCTCTCTCACCCCGTGTCTCTCTCTCCCCGTGTCTCTCCCCGTGTCTCTCTCTCCCCGTGTCTCTCCCCGTGTCTCTCTCCCCGTGTCTCTCCCCGTGTCTCTCTCCCCGTGTCTCTCTCTCTCCCCGTGTCTCTCCCCGTGTCTCTCCCCGTGTCTCTCTCCCCGTGTCTCTCTCTCACCCCGTGTCTCTCTCCCCGTGTCTCTCTCTCCCCATGTCTCTCTCACCCCGTGTCTCTCCCCGTGTCTCTCCCCGTGTCTCTCTCCCCGTGTCTCTCTCTCCCCATGTCTCACCCCGTGTCTCCCCCCGTGTCTCTCTCCCACCCCGTGTCTCTCCCACCCCGTGTCTCCCCGTGTGTCTCTCTGTGTCTCTCTCCCCGTGTCTTTCTCTCCCCGTGTCTCTCTCTCTCCGTGTCTCTCCCCGTGTCTCTCCCCGTGTCTCTCCCCGTGTCTCTCCCCGTGTCTCTCTCCCCGTGTCTCTCCTCGTGTCTCTCTCCCCGTGGCTCTCCCCGTGTCTCTCTCCCCGTGTCTCTCTCTCTCCCCGTGTCTCTCCCCGTGTCTCTCCCCGTGTCTCTCCCCGTGTCTCTCTCCCCGTGTCTCTCTCTCACCCCGTGTCTCTCTCCCCGTGTCTCTCTCCCCGTGTCTCTCTCTCTCCCCGTGTCTCCCCGTGTCTCTCTCTCCCCGTGTCTCTCTCGCCGTGTCTCTCTCTCTTCCCGTGTCTCTCTCTCTCCCCGTGTCTCTTTCTCCCCGTGTCTCTCTCTCCCCGTGTCTCCCCGTGTCTCTCTCCCCGTGTCTCTCTCTCTCCCCGTGTCTCCCCGTGTGTCTCTCTGTCTCTCTCTCCCCGTGTCTCTCTCTCCCCGTGTCTCTCCCCGTGTCTCTCTCACCCCCGTGTCTCTCTCTCTCTCCGTGTCTCTCCCCGTGTCTCTCTCACCCCCGTGTCTCTCTCTCTCCCCGTGTCTCTCTCTCCCCGTGTCTCTCCCCGTGTCTCTCTCACCCCCGTGTCTCTCTCTCCCCGTGTCTCTCTCTCCCCATGTCTCTCCCCCCGTGTCTCTCTCTCTCCGTGTCTCTCTCCCCGTGTCTCTCTCTCCTCATCTCTCTCTCCCCGTGTCTCTCTCTCCCCGTGTCTCTCTCTCTCCCCGTGTCTCTCTCTCTCTCCCCGTGTCTCTCTCTCCCCATGTCTCTCTCCCCGTGTCTCTCTCTCCCCGTGTCTCTCTCACCCCCGTGTCTCTCTCTCTCCCCGTGTCTCTCTCTCCCACCACGTGTCTCTCTCTCCCCGTGTCTCTCTCTCCCCGTGTCTCTCTCTCCCCGTGTCTCTCTCTCCCCGTGTCTCTCTCTCTCTCTCTCCCCGTGTCTCTCCCCGTGTCTCTCTCACCCCCGTGTCTCTCTCTCCCCGTGTCTCTCTCCCCGTGTCTCTCTCCCCGTGTCTCTCTCTCTCCCCGTGTCTCTCCCCGTGTCTCTCTCTCCCCATGTCTCACCCCGTGTCTCTCTCTGTCTCTCTCTCCCCGTGTCTCTCTCTCCCCGTGTATCTCTCTCCCCGTGTCTCTCTCTCCCCGTGTCTCTCCCCGTGTCTCTCCCCGTGTCTCTCTCTCCCCGTGTCTCTCTCTCCCCGTGTCTCTCTCTCTCCCCGTGTCTCTCCCCGTTTCTCTCTCTCCCCGTGTCTCTCCCCGTCTCTCTCTCCGTCTCTCTCTCTCCCCGTGTCTCTCTCGCCGTGTCTCTCTCCCCGTGTCTCTCCCTCCCCGTGTCTCTCTCTCTCTCTCTCTCCCCGTGTCTCTCTCTCTCCGTGTCTCTCTCTCTCTCTCCCCGTGTCTCTCTCCCCATGTCTCTCTCTCCGTGTCTCTCTCTCCCCGTGTCTCTCTCCCTCTCTCCCCGTGTGTCTCTCTCCCCGTGTCTCTCTCTCTCTCTCCCCGTGTCTCTCTCTCTCCCCGTGTCTCTCTCTCCCCGTGTCTCTCTATCCCCGTGTCTCTCTCTCCCCGTGTCTCTCTCCCCGTGTCTCTCCCCGTGTCTCTCTCCCCGTGTCTCTCTCTCTCCCCGTGTCTCTTTCTCCCCGTGTCTCTCTCCGTGTCTCTCTCTCCCCGTGTCTCTCTCTCTCTCCCCGTGTCTCTCTCTCCCCGTGTCTCTCTCTCTCCCCGTGTCTCTCTCTCTCTCTCTCTCTCCCCGTGTCTCTCTCTCCCTGTGTCTCTCTCTCCCCGTGTCTCTCTCTCCCCGTATCTCTCTCTCCCCGTGTCTCTCTCTCTCTCTCCCCGTGTCTCTCTCACCCCGTGTCTCTCTCTCCCCGTGTCTCTCTTCCAATGTCTCTCTCTCCCCGTGTCTCTCTCTCCCCGTGTCTCTCTCTCCCCGTGTCTCTCTCTCCGTGTCTCTCTCTCCCCGTGTCTCTCTCTCCCCGTGTCTCTCTCTCCCCGTGTCTCTCTCTCTCCCCGTGTCTCTCTCTCCCCGTGTCTCTCTCTCCCCGTGTCTCTCTCTCTCCGTGTCTCTCTCCCCCCGTGTCTCTCTCTCTCCGTGTCTCTCTCTCCCCGTGTCTCTCTCTCCCCGTGTCTCTCTCTCTCCGTGTCTCTCTCTCCCCGTGTCTCTCTCTCCCCGTGTCTCTCCCCGTGTCTCTCTCTCCCCGTGTCTCTCTCTCTCCGTGTCTCTCTCACCCCGTGTCTCTCTCCCCGTGTCTCTCTCCCCGTGTCTCTCTCTGTCTCTCTCTCCCCGTGTCTCTCTTCCCGTGTCTCTCCCCATGTCTCTCTCTCCGATGTCTCTCTCTCCCCGTGTCTCTCCCCGTGTCTCTCTCTCCCCGTGTCTCTCTCACCCCGTGTCTCTCCCCGTGTCTCTCTCTGTCTCTCTCTCCCCGTGTCTCTCTCTCCCCGTGTCTCTCTCTCTCTCCCCATGTCTCTCTCTCCCCGTGTCTCTCCCCGTGTCTCTCTCCCCGTGTCTCTCTCTCCCCGTCTCTCTCCCCGTGTCTCTCTCCCCATGTCTCTCCGTGTCTCTCTCCCCATGTCTCTCCCCGTGTCTCTCTCTCTCTCTCCGTGTCTCTCTCTCCCCGTGTCTCTCCCCGTGTCTCTCTCCCCGTGTCTCTCTCTCCCCGTGTCTCTCTCTCCCCGTGTCTCTCTCTCCCCGTGTCTCTCTCTCCGTGTCTCTCTCTCCCCGTGTCTCTCTCTCCCCGTCTCTCTCTCCCCGTGTCTCTCTCTCCCCGTGTCTCTCTCTCCCCGTGTCTCTCTCTCCCCGTGTCTCTCTCTCTCCCCGTGTCTCTCTCTCTCCCCGTGTCTCTCTCTCTCCCCGTGTCTCTCTCTCTCCCCGTGTCTCTCTCTCCCCGTGTCTCTCTCTCTCTCTGTCTCTCCCCGTGTCTCTCTCTCTCTCCCCGTGTCTCTCTCTCTCCCCGTGTCTCTCCCCGTCTCTCTCCCCATGTCTCACCCCGTGTCTCTCTCTGTCTCTCTCTCCCCGTGTCTCTCTCTCCCACCACGTGTCTCTCTCTCCGATGTCTCACCCCGTGTCTCTCTCTCCGATGTCTCACCCCCGTGTCTCTCTCCCTCCCCGTGTCTCTCTCCCCGTGTCTCTCTCTCCCCGTCTCTCTCTCCCCGTGTCTCTCTCTCCCCGTGTCTCTCCCCGTGTCTCTCTCTCCCCGTGTCTCTCTCTCCCCGTGTCTCTCTCCCCGTGTCTCTCTCTCTCTCCCCGTGGCTCTCTCTCTCCCCGTGTCTCTCTCTCTCTCCCCGTGTCTCTCTCTCCCACCACGTGTCTCTCTCTCCCCGTCTCTCTCTCTCCCCGTGTCTCTCCGTGTCTCTCCCCGTGTCTCTCCCTCCCCGTGTCTCTCTCTCCCCGTGTGTCTCTCTCCCCGTGTGTCTCTCCCCGTCTCTCTCCCCGTGTCTCTCTCTCTCCCCGTGTCTCTCTCTCCCCGTGTGTCTCTCTCCCCGTGTCTCTCTCTCTCTCCCCGTGTCTCTCTCTCCCACCACGTGTCTCTCTCTCCCCGTGTCTCTCCCCGTGTCTCTCTCTCTCTCCCCGTGTCTCTCTCTCCCCGTGTCTCTCTCTCCCACCACGTGTCTCTCTCTCCCCGTGTCTCTCTCTCTCCCCGTGTCTCTCTCCTCGTGTCTCTCTCTCCCCGTGTCTCTCTCTCACCCCGTGTCTCTCCCCGTGTCTCTCTCTCCGTGTCTCTCTCCCCGTGTCTCTGTCTCTCCCGCCAGCCCCACGTCCGATGGTTCTGCTGCCGCTGTGCTGGTATCGGAGTCGTTTGTCCGTCTGCACGCCCTGGAGGAGCGTGCTGTTGAGATCCTCGCCATGGTGATGCAGACGGACACTGCCGCTACCTTCAACTCCAACAGCGCCATGAACCTGGTGAGGACAACACGGAGCTCGGCAGACAGAGACGCAGACAGAGAGACACAGACAGAGAGACAGAGAGAGAGACACAGAGACGCAGACAGAGAGACAGAGAGAGAGACAGAGACAGAGTAGACACAGAGAGAGAGAGAGACACAGACAGAGAGAGACACAGAGAGAGAGACACACAGAGAGACACACACAGAGAGAGACACACACACAGAGAGACACAGAGAGAGAGACAGAGAGAGAGAGAGAGTCACAGACAGAGAGAGACACAGACATAGAGAGAGACACAGACAGAGAGACACAGAGAGAGAGACACAGAGAGACACACAGAGAGACACACACAGAGAGAGACACACACACAGAGAGACACAGAGAGAGAGACAGAGAGAGAGACACAGAGAGAGAGACAGAGAGAGAGAGTCACAGACAGAGAGAGACACAGACATAGAGAGAGACACAGACAGAGTAGACACAGACACAGACAGAGAGAGAGACACAGAGACGCAGACAGAGAGACAGAGAGAGAGACACAGACAGAGAGAGACACAGAGACGCAGACAGAGACACAGACAGAGAGTCGGAGAGAGAGACACAGACAGAGAGAGACACAGACAGAGAGAGACACAGAGACGCAGACAGAGACACAGACAGAGAGTCAGAGAGAGAGACACAGACAGAGAGAGACACAGACAGAGAGACAGAGAGACAGAGAGAGAGAGACGCAGACACAGAGAGAGACACACAGAGAGAGAGATGCAGACAGAGAGACACAGACAGAGTAGACACAGAGAGACACAGAGAGAGAGAGACAGAGAGAGAGACACAGACAGAGTAGACACAGAGAGACACAGACATAGAGAGAGACACACAGAGAGAGAGAGACACACAGAGAGAGAGACACAGAGAGAGAGGCACACAGAGAGATGGAGAGACAGTCAGACAGAGAGACACAGACAGAGAGAGACACAGACAGAGACACAGACAGAGAAAGACACAGAGACGCAGACAGAGACACTGACAGAGAGTCACAGACAGAGAGAGACACACAGAGAGAGAGACACAGACAGAGAGAGACACACACAGAGAGATGGAGAGACAGTCAGACAGAGAGACACAGACAGAGAGAGAGACAGACAGAGACACAGACAGAGAGAGACACACACAGAGAGAGACACACAGAAAGAGAGAGACACAGACAGAGAGACAGACAGACAGAGAGACACAGAGAGACACAGACAGAGAGACACACAGAGAGAGACACACACAGAGAGACAGAGAGAGAGACACAGAGAGACAGAGAGAGACACAGACAGAGAGAGACACAGACAGAGAGAGACACAGACACAGAGAGACACACAGAGAGACACACACAGAGAGAGACACACACAGAGAGAGACACAGAGAGACACAGACAGAGAGAGACACAGACAGAGAGAGACACAGAGAGACACACACAGAGAGAGACACACACAGAGAGAGACACAGAGAGAGAGAGACAGACACAGAGAGACACAGAGAGAGAGACACAGACAGTGAGACACAGACAGTGAGAGACACACACAGAGAGAGACACACACAGAGAGACACAGACAGAGAGAGACACACAGAGAGAGACACAGATAGAGACAGAGACAGAGAGAGACACACACAGAGAGACACACAGACAGAGAGAGACACAGACAGTGAGAGACACACACAGAGAGAGACACAGGCAGAGACACACATAGAGAGAGACAGAGAGAGAGACACACAGACAGAGACACAGAGACACACAGAGATACAGAGAGAGACATTGAGACAGAGACACAGACAGACAGAGACACAGATAGAGAGACACACGCACAGAGAGAGACACAGAGACACAGACAGAGACACAGACAGAGAGAGAGACATTGAGACAGAGACAGAGAGACAGACATGGTGATGTGGTGGTGGTCGTGATGATGGTTGTAGTGATGGTTGTGGTGATGGTTGTAGTGATGGTTGTAGTGATGGTTGTGGTTGTAGTGATGGTTGTGGTTGTAGTGATGGTTGTGGTTCTAGTTGTGGTTGTGCTTATAGTTGTGATTGTGGTGATGGTTGTGGTTGTTTTTGTAGTGATGGTTGTGGTTATGGTTGTAGTGATGGTTGTGGTTGTAGTGATGGTTGTGGTTGTAGTGATGGTTGTAGTTATGGTTGTGGCTGTGCTTATAGTTGTGGTGATGGTTGTGGTTGTTTTTGTAATGATGGTTGTGGTTATGGTTGTGGTTCTAGTTGTGGTTCTAGTGATGGTTGTGGTTATGGTTGTGGTTCTAGTTGTGGTTGTGGTTGTAGTGATGGTTGTAGTGATGGTTGTGGTTGCAGTGATGGTTATGGTTATGGTTGTAGTGATGGTTGTGGTTGTAGTGATGGTTGTGCTTATAGTTGTGGTTGTGGTTGTAGTGATGGTTGTAGTGATGGTTGTGGTTGTAGTGATGGTTGTAGTTATGATTGTGGTTGTAGTGATGGTTGTGGTTGTAGTGATGGTTGTGGTTGTAGTGATTGCTGTGCTTGTGGTTCTAGTCGTGGTTGTGGTTACAGTAGTGGTGATGGTTGTAGTGATGGTTGTAGTTGTGGTTGTAGTGATGGTTCTAGTTGTGGTTGTGGTTGCAGTGATGGTTGTAGTGATGGTTGTTGTTGTAGTGATGGTTGTGCTTTTAGTTGTAGTTATGGTTGTGGTTCTGGTTGTGGTTGTAGTGATGGTTGTGGTTGTAGTGATGGTTATAGTTGTGGTTGTAGTGATGGTTGTGGTTGTAGTGATGGTTGTGGTTGCAGTGATTGCTGTGCTTGTGGTTCCTAGTCGTGGCTGTGGTTGCAGTGATGGTTGTGGTTGCAGTGATGGTTGTGGTTGTGGTTCTGGTTATGGTTGTAGTGATGGTTGTGGTTGTAGTGATGGTTCTGGTTGTGCTTTTAGTTGTAGTAATGGTTGTGGTTGTAATGATGGTTGTGGTTGTAATGATGGTTGTGGTTGTAATGATGGTTGTGGTTGTAGTGATGGTTGTGGTTGTAATGATGGTTGTGGTTGTAATGATGGTTGTGGTTGTAGTGATGGTTGTGGTTGTAGTGATGGTTGTAGTGATGGTTGTGGTTGTGGTTCTGGTTCTGGTTGTAGTGATGGTTGTGGTTGTAGTGATGGTTCTGGTTGTGCTTTTAGTTGTAGTAATGGTTGTGGTTGCAGTGATGGTTGTGGTTGTAGTTCTAGTTGTGGTTGTAGTGATGGTTGTGGTTGCAGTGATTGCCGTGCTTGTGGTTCCTAGTCGTGGCTGTGGTTGTAGTGATGGTTGTAGTGATGGTTGTAGTGATGGTTATGGTTGTAGTGATGGTTGTGGTTGTAGTTCTAGTGATGGTTATAGTTGCAGTGATGGTTGTGGTTGCAGTGATTGCTGTGCTTGTGGTTCCTAGTCGTGGCTGTGGTTGTAGTGATGGTTGTAGTTGTGGTTGTAGTGATGGTTATGGTTGTAGTGATTGCCCGTGCTCGTGGTTCCTAGTCGTGGCTGTGGTTGTAGTGCTCGTGGTTCCTAGTCGTGGCTGTGGTTGTAGTGCTCGTGGTTCCTAGTCGTGGCTGTGGTTGTAGTGCTCGTGGTTCCTAGTCGTGGCTGTGGTTGTAGTGCTCGTGGTTCCTAGTCGTGGCTGTGGTTGTAGTGCTCGTGGTTCCTAGTCGTGGCTGTGGTTGTAGTGCTCGTGGTTCCTAGTCGTGGCTGTGGTTGTAGTGCTCGTGGTTCCTAGTCGTGGCTGTGATTGCTGTGCTCGTGGTTCCTAGTCGTGGCTGTGGTTGTAGTGCTCGTGGTTCCTAGTCGTGGCTGTGGTTGTAGTGCTCGTGGTTCCTAGTCGTGGCTGTGGTTGTAGTGCTCGTGGTTCCTAGTCGTGGCTGTGGTTGTAGTGCTTGTGGTTCCTAGTCGTGGCTGTGGTTGTAGTGCTCGTGGTTCCTAGTCGTGGCTGTGGTTGTAGTGCTTGTGGTTCCTAGTCGTGGCTGTGGTTGTAGTGCTCGTGGTTCCTAGTCGTGGCTGTGGTTGTAGTGCTCGTGGTTCCTAGTCGTGGCTGTGGTTGTAGTGCTCGTGGTTCCTAGTCGTGGCTGTGGTTGTAGTGCTTGTGGTTCCTAGTCGTGGCTGTGGTTGTAGTGCTTGTGGTTCCTAGTCGTGGCTGTGGTTGTAGTGCTCGTGGTTCCTAGTCGTGGCTGTGGTTGTAGTGCTTGTGGTTCCTAGTCGTGGCTGTGGTTGTAGTGCTTGTGGTTCCTAGTCGTGGCTGTGGTTGTAGTGCTCGTGGTTCCTAGTCGTGGCTGTGGTTGTAGTGCTTGTGGTTCCTAGTCGTGGCTGTGGTTGTAGTGCTCGTGGTTCCTAGTCGTGGCTGTGGTTGTAGTGCTCGTGGTTCCTAGTCGTGGCTGTGGTTGTAGTGCTTGTGGTTCCTAGTCGTGGCTGTGGTTGTAGTGCTTGTGGTTCCTAGTCGTGGCTGTGGTTGTAGTGCTCGTGGTTCCTAGTCGTGGCTGTGGTTGTAGTGCTCGTGGTTCCTAGTCGTGGCTGTGGTTGTAGTGCTCGTGGTTCCTAGTCGTGGCTGTGGTTGTAGTGCTCGTGGTTCCTAGTCGTGGCTGTGGTTGTAGTGCTCGTGGTTCCTAGTCGTGGCTGTGGTTGTAGTGCTTGTGGTTCCTAGTCGTGGCTGTGGTTGTAGTGCTCGTGGTTCCTAGTCGTGGCTGTGGTTGTAGTGCTCGTGGTTCCTAGTCGTGGCTGTGATTGCTGTGCTCGTGGTTCCTAGTCGTGGCTGTGGTTGTAGTGCTCGTGGTTCCTAGTCGTGGCTGTGGTTGTAGTGCTTGTGGTTCCTAGTCGTGGCTGTGGTTGTAGTGCTTGTGGTTCCTAGTCGTGGCTGTGGTTGTAGTGCTTGTGGTTCCTAGTCGTGGCTGTGGTTGTAGTGCTTGTGGTTCCTAGTCGTGGCTGTGGTTGTAGTGCTTGTGGTTCCTAGTCGTGGCTGTGGTTGTAGTGCTTGTGGTTCCTAGTCGTGGCTGTGATTGCTGTGCTCGTGGTTCCTAGTCGTGGCTGTGGTTGTAGTGCTCGTGGTTCCTAGTCGTGGCTGTGGTTGTAGTGCTCGTGGTTCCTAGTCGTGGCTGTGGTTGTAGTGCTCGTGGTTCCTAGTCGTGGCTGTGGTTGTAGTGCTTGTGGTTCCTAGTCGTGGCTGTGGTTGTAGTGCTCGTGGTTCCTAGTCGTGGCTGTGGTTGTAGTGCTCGTGGTTCCTAGTCGTGGCTGTGGTTGTAGTGCTCGTGGTTCCTAGTCGTGGCTGTGGTTGTAGTGCTTGTGGTTCCTAGTCGTGGCTGTGGTTGTAGTGCTCGTGGTTCCTAGTCGTGGCTGTGGTTGTAGTGCTCGTGGTTCCTAGTCGTGGCTGTGGTTGTAGTGCTCGTGGTTCCTAGTCGTGGCTGTGGTTGTAGTGCTCGTGGTTCCTAGTCGTGGCTGTGGTTGTAGTGCTCGTGGTTCCTAGTCGTGGCTGTGGTTGTAGTGCTCGTGGTTCCTAGTCGTGGCTGTGGTTGTAGTGCTTGTGGTTCCTAGTCGTGGCTGTGGTTGTAGTGCTCGTGGTTCCTAGTCGTGGCTGTGGTTGTAGTGCTCGTGGTTCCTAGTCGTGGCTGTGGTTGTAGTGCTTGTGGTTCCTAGTCGTGGCTGTGGTTGTAGTGCTCGTGGTTCCTAGTCGTGGCTGTGGTTGTAGTGCTCGTGGTTCCTAGTCGTGGCTGTGGTTGTAGTGCTTGTGGTTCCTAGTCGTGGCTGTGTCCCCGTGGCCCCACCGCCAGGCGGGCTACGACATGACGTGCCGCGCGGCTGAGCGAGCCTTCTCTCTTTCGGGCCTTCGTCCCAGCGACCTGCAGCTCATAGAGCTTCACGACTGCTTCTCGGCTAACGAGCTCATCACGTACGAAGCCCTCGGCCTGTGCCCGCACGGTGAGAACGCGCCCCCGGGGGGCACGGCGAGGCCGGCGGCGAATTTTATTTTATTGGTTTTTTTTGTTTGTTTGTTTGCGAATGGATTTGGGGCGGTGGGGGAAAAGTTTTTTGTTTTTTTTGCGGTGGATTTGGCGATCAGTCAGTGGCGGGGTGTGTGATGGGCAACTAATGAGAGGTGAATTAGGCGGTGCGTTGGTGGTGCGAGATTGGTGGTTGATTGGTGATGAATTTGCGGTTAATCGGGGATAAATCGGTGGTACATTGGTGGTCAATTTGTGGTAATTTTTGCGTGTAAAATGGGGATGAATTGGAGGTACATCGGCAGTAGATTGACCCACGTCTCTCTCTCCCCGTGTCTCTCTCTCACCGTGTCTCTCTCTCTCCGTGTCTCTCCCCGTGTCTCTCTCTCCCCCCGTGTCTCTCTCTCCCCGTGTCTCTCTCCGTGTCTCTCTCTGTGTCTCTTTCTCTCCGTGTCTCTCTCCGTGTCTCTCCCCGTGTCTCTCTCTCCCCCCGTGTCTCTCTCTCCCCGTGTCTCTCTCCGTGTCTCTCTCTGTGTCTCTTTCTCTCCGTGTCTCCCCGTGTCTCTCCCCGTGTCTCTCTCCCCGTGTCTCTCTCCCCGTGTCTCCCCGTCTCTCTCCCCATGTGTCTCTCCGTGTGTCTTTCCCCGTGTCTCTCGCTCCCCGTGTCTCTCTCCGTGTCTCTCCCCGTGTCTTTCCCCGTGTCTTTCCCCGTGTCTCTCTCTCCCCGTGTCTCTCCCCGTGTCTCTCTCCGTGTCTCTCTCTGTGTCTCTCTCTCCCCGTGTCTATCTCCCCGTCTGTCTCCCCGTGTCTCTCTCTCTCCCCGTGTGTCTCTCTCCCCGTGTCTCTCTCCCCGTGTCTCTCCCCGTGTCTCCCCGTGTCTCTCTCCCCGTGTCTCTCTCTCCCCGTGTCTCTCTCTCCCCGTGTCTCTCTCTCCCCGTGTCTCTCTCTCCCCGTGTCTCTCTCCCCGTGTCTCTCTCTCCCCGTGTCTCTCCCCGTGTCTCTCTCCCCCGTGTCTCTCTCTCTCCGTGTCTCTCTCCCCGTGTCTCTCTCTCCCCGTGTGTCTCTCCCCGCGTGTCTCTCTCCCCGTGTCTCCCCGTGTCTCTCTCCCCGTGTCTCTCCCCGTGTCTCTCTCCACCTGTCTCTCTCTCCCCGTGTGTCTCTCTCCCCGTGTCTCTCTCTCCCCGTGTCTCTCTCTCCCCGTCTCTCTCTCTCCCCGTGTCTCTCCCTCCCCGTGTCTCCCCGTCTCTCTCTCTCCCCGTGTGTCTCTCTCACCGTGTCTCTCTCTCTCCCCGTGTCTCTCTCTCTCTCCCCGTGTCTCTATCTCCCCGTGTCTCTCTCTCTCACCGTGTCTCTCTCTCTCCCCGTGTCTCTCTCTCTCTCCCCGTGTCTCTCTCTCCCCGTGTCTCTCTCCCCGTGTCTCTCCCCGTGTCTCTCTCCACCTGTCTCTCTCTCCCCGTGTGTCTCTCTCCCCGTGTCTCTCTCTCCCCGTGTCTCTCTCTCCCCGTCTCTCTCTCTCCCCGTGTCTCTCTCTCCCCGTGTCTCCCCGTCTCTCTCTCTCCCCGTGTGTCTCTCTCACCGTGTCTCTCTCTCTCCCCGTGTCTCTCTCTCTCTCCCCGTGTCTCTCTCTCCCCGTGTCTCTCTCTCTCACCGTGTCTCTCTCTCTCCCCGTGTCTCTCTCTCTCCGTGTCTCTCTCTCCCCGTGTCTCTCTCCCCGTGTCTCTCCCCCCGTGTCTCTCTCTCCCCGTGTCTCTCCCCGTGTCTCTCTCTCTCCGTGTCTCTCTCTCCCCGTGTGTCTCTCTCTCCCCGTGTCTCTCTCTCCCCGTGTCTCTCTCTCCCCGTGTCTCTCTCCCCGTGTCTCTCTCTCCCCGTGTCTCTCTCTCCCCGTGTCTCTCTCTCCCCGTGTCTCTCTCTCCCCGTGTCTCTCTCTCCCCGTGTCTCTCTCTCCCCGTGTCTCTCTCTCCCCGTGTCTCTCTCCCCGTGTCTCTCTCTCTATCCGTGTCTCTCTCTCTCCCCGTGTCTCTCTCTCCCCGTGTCTCTCTCTCCCCGTGTCTCTCTCTCCCCGTGTCTCTCTCCCCGTGTCTCTCTCTCCCCGTGTCTCTCTCTCCCCGTGTCTCTCTCTCACCGTGTCTCTCTCTCTCCGTGTCTCTCTCCCCGTGTGTCTCTCTCCCCGTGTCTCTCCCCATGTCTCTCCCCGTGTCTCTCTCCCCGTGTCTCTCTCCCCGTGTGTCTCTCCCCGTGTCTCTCTCTCCCCGTGTCTCTCTCTCCCCGTGTCTCTCTCCCCCCGTGTCTCTCTCTCTCCGTGTCTCTCTCTCCCCGTGTCTCTCTCTCCGTGTCTCTCTCTCTCCCCGTGTCTCTCTCTCCCCGTGTCTCTCCCCGTGTCTCTCTCTCTCCCCATGTCTCTCTCTCCCCGTGTCTCTCCCCGTGTCTCTGTCCGCGTGTCTCTCTCCCTGTGTCTCTCTCTCTCCGTGTCTCTCTCTCCCCGTGTGTCTCTCTCCCCGTGTCTCTCTCTCACCGTGTCTCTCTCTCCCCGTGTCTCTCTCTCCCCGTGTCTCTCTCTCCCCGTGTCTCTCTCTCCCCGTGTCTCTCTCTCCCCGTGTCTCTCTCCCCGTGTCTCTCTCTCTATCCGTGTCTCTCTCTCTCCCCGTGTCTCTCTCTCCCCGTGTCTCTCTCTCCCCGTGTCTCTCTCCCCGTGTCTCTCTCTCCCCGTGTCTCTCTCTCCCCGTGTCTCTCTCTCACCGTGTCTCTCTCTCTCCGTGTCTCTCTCCCCGTGTGTCTCTCTCCCCGTGTCTCTCCCCATGTCTCTCCCCGTGTCTCTCTCCCCGTGTCTCTCTCCCCGTGTGTCTCTCCCCGTGTCTCTCTCTCCCCGTGTCTCTCTCTCCCCGTGTCTCTCTCCCCGTGTCTCTCTCTCCCCGCGTCTCTCTCTCTCTCCTCCCCGTGTCTCTCTCTCCCCGTGTCTCTCTCTCTCCCCGTATCTCTCTCTCCCCGTGTCTCTCTCTCCCCGTGTCTCTCTTTCCCGTGTCTCTCTCTCCCCATGTCTCTCTCTCCCCGTGTCTCTCTCTCCCCTGTGTCTCTCTCTCCCCGTGTCTCTCTCTCCCGTGTCTCTCTCTCCCCGTGTCTCCCCGTGTCTCTCTCTCCCGTGTCTCTCTCTCCCCGTGTCTCTCTCTCCCCGTGTCTCTCTCTCCCCGTGTCTCTCTCTCCCCGTATCTCTCTCTCCCCGTGTCTCTCTCTCCCCGTGTCTCTCTCTCCCCGTGTCTCTCTCTCCCCGTGTCTCCCCGTGTCTCTCTCTCTCCCCGTGTCTCTCTCTCCCCGTGTCTCTCTCTCCCCGTGTCTCTCTCTCCCCGTGTCTCCCCGTGTCTCTCTCTCTCCCCGTGTCTCTCTCTCCCCGTGTCTCTCTTTCCCGTGTCTCTCTCTCCCCATGTCTCTCTCTCCCCGTGTCTCTCTCTCCCCGTGTCTCTCTCTCCCCGTGTCTCTCTCTCCCCGTGTCTCCCCGTGTCTCTCTCTCTCCCCGTGTCTCTCTCTCCCCGTGTCTCTCTCTCCCCGTGTCTCTCTCTCCCCGTGTCTCTCTCTCCCCGTGTCTCCCCGTGTCTCTCTCTCTCCCCGTGTCTCTCTCTCCCCGTGTCTCTCTTTCCCGTGTCTCTCTCTCCCCATGTCTCTCTCTCCCCGTGTCTCTCTCTCCCCGTGTCTCTCTCTCCCCGTGTCTCTCTCTCCCCGTGTCTCCCCGTGTCTCTCTCTCTCCCCGTGTCTCTCTCTCCCCGTGTCTCTCTCTCCCCGTGTCTCTCTCTCCCCGTGTCTCTCTCTCCCCGTGTCTCTCTCTCCCCGTGTCTCTTTCTCCCCGTGTCTCCCCGTGTCTCTCTCTCCCCGTGTCTCTCTCTCCCCGTGTCTCTCTCTCCCCATGTCTCTCTCTCCCCGTGTCTCTCTCTCCCCGTGTCTCTCTCTCCCCGTGTCTCTCTCTCCCCGTGTCTCCCCGTGTCTCTCTCTCTCCCCGTGTCTCTCTCTCCCCGTGTCTCTCTCTCTCCGTGTCTCTCTCCGTGTCTCTCTCCCCGTGTGTCTCTGTCCGCGTGTCTCCCAGGAGGGGCGGGACAGCTGGTGGACAGTGGGGCCACGACCTACGGGGGCCGTTGGGTGGTCAACCCCAGCGGGGACTCATCTCTAAGGGGCACCCCCTGGGAGCTACCGGTGATGACGACGACACGGAGAGAGAGACACGGGAGAGAGACACGGGGAGAGACACGGGGAGAGAGAGACACGGGGAGACACGGGGAGAGAGAGAGACACGGGGAGAGAGAGACACGGGGAGAGAGAGAGACACGGGGAGAGAGAGACACGGGGAGAGAGAGAGAGACAGGGGGAGAGAGACGGGGAGAGACACGGGGAGAGAGACACGGGGAGAGAGACACGGGGAGAGAGACACGGGGAGAGAGACACGGGGAGAGAGAGACACGGGGAGAGAGAGAGACACGGGGAGAGAGAGACACGGGGAGAGAGAGACACGGGGAGAGAGACACAGGGAGAGAGACACGGGGAGAGAGAGACACGGGGGGAGAGAGAGACACGGGGAGAGACACGGGGAGAGAGAGACACGGGAGAGAGAGACACGGGGGAGAGAGAGACACGGGGGAGAGACACGGGGAGAGAGAGACACGGGGAGAGACACGGGGAGAGAGAGACACGGGGAGAGACACGGGGAGAGAGAGACACGGGGAGAGAGTGACGGGGAGAGAGACACACGGGGAGAGAGAGACACGGGGAGAGACACACGGGGTGAGAGAGACGGGGAGAGAGAGACACGGGGAGAGAGAGACACGGGGAGAGACACACGGGGTGAGAGAGACGGGGAGAGAGAGACACGGGGAGAGAGAGACACGGGGAGAGAGAGACACGGGGAGAGAGAGAGACGGGGAGAGAGAGACACGGGGAGAGAGAGACACGGGGAGAGAGAGACACGGGGAGAGAGAGACACGGGGAGAGAGAGAGACACGGGGAGAGAGAGAGACACGGGGAGACACGGGGAGAGAGAGACACGGGGAGAGAGAGACACGGGGAGAGAGACACAGGGAGAGAGACACGGGGAGAGAGAGAGACGGGGAGACACGGGGAGAGAGAGACACGGGGAGACACGGGGAGAGAGAGACACGGGGAGAGAGAGACATGGGGAGAGAGAGACATGAGGAGGGGAGAGAGAGAGACACGGGGAGAGAGACACGGGGAGAGAGAGACACGGGGAGAGAGAGAGACACGGGGAGAGAGAGAGACACGGGGAGACACGGGGAGAGAGAGACACGGGGAGAGAGAGACACGGGGAGAGAGACACAGGGAGAGAGACACGGGGAGAGAGAGAGACGGGGAGACACGGGGAGAGAGAGACACGGGGAGACACGGGGAGAGAGAGACACAGGGAGAGAGAGACATGGGGAGAGAGAGACACGGGGAGAGAGAGAGACACGGGGAGAGAGACACGGGGAGAGAGAGACACGGGGAGAGAGAGAGACACGGGGAGAGAGAGAGACACGGGGAGACACGGGGAGAGAGAGACACGGGGAGAGAGAGACACGGGGAGAGAGACACAGGGAGAGAGACACGGGGAGAGAGAGAGACGGGGAGACACGGGGAGAGAGAGACACGGGGAGACACGGGGAGAGAGAGACACGGGGAGAGAGAGACACGGGGAGAGAGAGAGACACGGGGAGAGAGAGACACGGGGAGAGAGAGACACGGGGAGAGAGAGACACGGGGAGAGAGACACAGGGAGAGAGACACGGGGAGAGAGAGAGACGGGGAGACACGGGGAGAGAGAGACACGGGGAGACACGGGGAGAGAGAGACACGGGGAGAGAGAGACACGGGGAGAGAGAGACACGGGGAGAGAGAGACACGGGGAGAGAGAGAGACACGGGGAGAGAGAGACACGGGGAGAGAGAGACACGGGGAGAGAGACACAGGGAGAGAGACACGGGGAGAGAGAGAGACGGGGAGACACGGGGAGAGAGAGACACGGGGAGACACGGGGAGAGAGAGACACGGGGAGAGAGAGACACGGGGAGAGAGAGACACGGGGAGAGAGAGACACGGGGAGAGAGAGACACGGGGAGAGAGAGACACGGGGAGAGAGACACGGGGAGAGAGAGACACGGGGAGAGAGAGAGACACGGAGAGAGACACGGGGAGAGAGAGACACGGGGAGAGAGAGAGACACGGGGAGAGAGAGAGACACGGGGAGAGAGAGACATGGGGAGAGAGAGACACGGGGAGAGAGAGAGACACGGGGAGAGAGACACGGGGAGAGAGAGACACGGGGAGAGAGAGAGACACGGGGAGAGAGAGAGACACGGGAGACACGGGGAGAGAGAGACACGGGGAGAGAGAGACACGGGGAGAGAGACACAGGGAGAGAGACACGGGGAGAGAGAGAGACGGGGAGACACGGGGAGAGAGAGACACGGGGAGACACGGGGAGAGAGAGACACGGGGAGAGAGAGACATGGGGAGAGAGAGACACGGGGAGAGAGAGAGACACGGGGAGAGAGACACGGGGAGAGAGAGACACGGGGAGAGAGAGAGACACGGGGAGAGAGAGAGACACGGGGAGACACGGGGAGAGAGAGACACGGGAGAGAGAGACACGGGGAGAGAGACACAGGGAGAGAGACACGGGGAGAGAGAGAGACGGGGAGACACGGGGAGAGAGAGACACGGGGAGACACGGGGAGAGAGAGACACGGGGAGAGAGAGACACGGGGAGAGAGAGAGACACGGGGAGAGAGAGACACGGGGAGAGAGAGAGACGGGGAGACACGGGGAGAGAGAGACACGGGGAGACACGGGGAGAGAGAGACACGGGGAGAGAGAGACACGGGGAGAGAGAGACACGGGGAGAGAGAGAGACACGGGGAGAGAGAGACACGGGGAGAGAGAGACACGGGGAGAGAGACACAGGGAGAGAGACACGGGGAGAGAGAGAGACGGGGAGACACGGGGAGAGAGAGACACGGGGAGACACGGGGAGAGAGAGACACGGGGAGAGAGAGACACGGGGAGAGAGAGACACGGGGAGAGAGAGACACGGGGAGAGAGAGACACGGGGAGAGAGAGACACGGGGAGAGAGACACGGGGGAGAGAGAGACACGGGGAGAGAGAGACACGGGGAGAGAGAGACACGGGGAGAGAGAGACACGGGGAGAGAGAGACACGGGGGGAGAGAGACACGGGGAGAGAGACACGGGGAGAGAGAGACACGGGGGGAGAGAGACACGGGGAGAGAGAGACACGGGGAGAGAGAGACACGGGGAGACACGGGGAGAGAGAGACACGGGGAGAGAGAGACACGGGGAGAGAGACACAGGGAGAGAGAGACACGGGGAGAGAGAGACACGGGGGGAGAGAGACACGGGGAGAGAGAGACACGGGGAGAGAGAGACACGGGGAGACACGGGGAGAGAGAGACACGGGGAGAGAGAGACACGGGGAGAGAGACACAGGGAGAGAGACACGGGGAGAGAGAGAGACGGGGAGACACGGGGAGAGAGAGACACGGGGAGACACGGGGAGAGAGAGACACGGGGAGAGAGACACGGAGAGAGAGACACGGGGAGAGAGAGACACGGGGAGAGAGAGACACGGGGAGAGAGACACACGGGGAGAGAGAGACACGGGGAGAGACACGGGGAGAGAGAGACACGGGGAGAGAGAGACACGGGGAGAGAGAGACACGGGGAGAGAGAGACACGGGGAGAGAGAGACACGGGGAGAGACACGGGGAGAGAGACACGGGGAGAGAGAGACACGGAGAGAGAGACGCGGGGAGAGAGAGACACGGGGAGAGAGAGACACGGAGAGAGAGACACGGGGAGAGAGAGACACGGGGAGAGAGACGGAGAGACACGGGGAGAGAGAGACACGGGGAGAGAGAGAGAGAGACACGGGGAGAGAGAGAGAGACACGGCGAGAGAGAGAGAGACACGGGGAGAGAGAGACACGGGGAGAGAGACACGGGGAGAGACACGGGGAGAGAGAGAGAGACACGGGGAGAGAGAGAGAGACACGGGGAGAGAGAGAGAGACACGGGGAGAGAGAGAGAGACACGGGGAGAGAGAGACACGGGGAGAGAGAGACACGGGGAGAGAGAGACACGGGGAGAGAGACACGGGGAGAGAGAGAGAGACACGGGGAGAGAGAGAGAGACACGGGGAGAGAGAGACACGGGGAGAGAGAGACACGGGGAGAGAGAGACACGGGGAGAGAGAGACACGGGGAGAGAGAGACACGGGGAGACACAGAGAGACACGGGGAGACACAGAGAGACACGGGGAGAGAGAGACACGGGGAGAGAGAGACACGGGGAGAGAGAGACACGGGGAGAGAGAGACACGGGGAGAGAGAGACACGGGGAGAGACACGGGGAGAGAGAGACACGGGGAGAGAGAGACACGGAGAGAGAGAGAGACACGGGGAGAGAGAGACACGGAGAGAGAGAGACGGGGAGAGAGAGAGACACGGGGAGAGAGAGACACGGGGAGAGAGAGAGACACGGGGAGAGAGAGACACGGGGAGAGAGAGACACGGGGAGAGAGAGAGACACGGGGAGAGAGAGACACGGGGAGTGAGAGAGACACGGGGAGAGAGACACGGGGAGAGAGAGACACGGGGAGAGAGAGACGGGGAGAGAGACATGGGGAGAGAGAGACATGGGGAGAGAGAGACACGGGGAGAGAGAGACGGGGAGAGAGACATGGGGAGAGAGAGACACGGGGAGAGAGAGACACGGGGAGAGAGAGACACGGGGAGAGAGACACGGGGAGAGAGAGAGACACGGGGAGACACGGGGAGAGAGAGAGACACGGGGTGAGAGAGACACGGGGAGAGAGAGAGACGGGGAGACACGGGGAGAGACACGGAGAGAGACACGGGGAGAGAGACACGGGGAGAGAGAGACACGGGGAGAGAGAGACACGGGGGAGACGGGGAGAGAGAGACACAGGGAGAGAGAGAGACACGGGGAGAGAGAGAGACACGGGGAGAGAGAGACACGGGGAGAGAGACACGGGGAGAGAGACACGGAGACACGGGGAGAGAGAGACACGGGGAGAGACACGGGGAGAGAGACACGGGGAGAGAGAGACACGGGGAGAGAGAGACACAGAGAGAGAGAGAGACACGGGGAGAGAGAGACACGGAGAGAGAGAGACGGGGAGAGAGAGAGACACGGGGAGAGAGAGACACGGGGAGAGAGAGAGACACGGGGAGAGAGAGACACGGGGAGAGAGAGACACGGGGAGAGAGAGAGACACGGGGAGAGAGAGACACGGGGAGTGAGAGAGACACGGGGAGAGAGAGACACGGGGAGAGAGAGACACGGGGAGAGAGAGACACGGGGAGAGAGAGACACGGGGAGAGAGACACGGGGAGAGAGAGACACGGGGAGAGAGAGACGGGGAGAGAGACACGGGGAGAGGGAGACGGGGAGAGAGACATGGGGAGAGAGAGACGGGGAGAGAGACACGGGGAGAGAGAGACACGGGGAGAGAGAGACACGGGGAGAGAGAGACACGGGGAGAGAGACACGGGGAGAGAGAGAGACACGGGGAGACACGGGGAGAGAGAGAGACACGGGGTGAGAGAGACACGGGGAGAGAGAGAGACGGGGAGACACGGGGAGAGACACGGAGAGAGACACGGGGAGAGAGACACGGGGAGAGAGAGACGGGGAGAGAGACACGGGGAGAGGGAGACGGGGAGAGAGACATGGGGAGAGAGAGACGGGGAGAGAGACATGGGGAGAGAGAGACACGGGGAGAGAGAGACACGGGGAGAGAGAGACACGGGGAGAGAGAGAGACGGGGAGACACGGGGAGAGACACGGAGAGAGACACGGGGAGAGAGACACGGGGAGAGAGAGACACGGGGAGAGAGAGACACGGGGAGAGACGGGGAGAGAGAGACACAGGGAGAGAGAGAGACACGGGGAGAGAGAGAGACACGGGGAGAGAGACACGGGGAGAGAGAGAGACACAGGGAGACACGGGGAGAGAGAGACACGGGGAGAGACACGGGGAGAGAGACACGGGGAGAGAGAGACACGGGGAGAGAGAGACACGGAGAGAGAGAGAGACACGGGGAGAGAGAGACACGGAGAGAGAGAGACGGGGAGAGAGAGAGACACGGGGAGAGAGAGACACGGGGAGAGAGAGAGACACGGTGAGAGAGAGACACGGGGAGAGAGAGACACGGGGAGAGAGAGAGACACGGGGAGAGAGAGACACGGGGAGTGAGAGAGACACGGGGAGAGAGAGACACGGGGAGAGAGAGACACGGGGAGAGAGAGACACGGGGAGAGAGAGACACGGGGAGAGAGACACGGGGAGAGAGAGACACGGGGAGAGAGAGACGGGGAGAGAGACACGGGGAGAGGGAGACGGGGAGAGAGACATGGGGAGAGAGAGACGGGGAGAGAGACACGGGGAGAGAGAGACACGGGGAGAGAGAGACACGGGGAGAGAGAGACACGGGGAGAGAGACACGGGGAGAGAGAGAGACACGGGGAGACACGGGGAGAGAGAGAGACACGGGGTGAGAGAGACACGGGGAGAGAGAGAGACGGGGAGACACGGGGAGAGACACGGAGAGAGACACGGGGAGAGAGACACGGGGAGAGAGAGACGGGGAGAGAGACACGGGGAGAGGGAGACGGGGAGAGAGACATGGGGAGAGAGAGACGGGGAGAGAGACATGGGGAGAGAGAGACACGGGGAGAGAGAGACACGGGGAGAGAGAGAGAGACACGGCGAGAGAGAGAGAGACACGGGGAGAGAGAGACACGGGGAGAGAGACACGGGGAGAGACACGGGGAGAGAGAGAGAGACACGGGGAGAGAGAGAGAGACACGGGGAGAGAGAGAGAGACACGGGGAGAGAGAGAGAGACACGGGGAGAGAGAGACACGGGGAGAGAGAGACACGGGGAGAGAGAGACACGGGGAGAGAGAGACACGGGGAGAGAGACACGGGGAGAGAGAGAGAGACACGGGGAGAGAGAGAGAGACACGGGGAGAGAGAGACACGGGGAGAGAGAGACACGGGGAGAGAGAGACACGGGGAGAGAGAGACACGGGGAGAGAGAGACACGGGGAGACACAGAGAGACACGGGGAGACACAGAGAGACACGGGGAGAGAGAGACACGGGGAGAGAGAGACACGGGGAGAGAGAGACACGGGGAGAGAGAGACACGGGGAGAGAGAGACACGGGGAGAGACACGGGGAGAGAGAGACACGGGGAGAGAGAGACACGGAGAGAGAGAGACGGGGAGAGAGAGAGACACGGGGAGAGAGAGACACGGGGAGAGAGAGAGACACGGGGAGAGAGAGACACGGGGAGAGAGAGACACGGGGAGAGAGAGAGACACGGGGAGAGAGAGACACGGGGAGTGAGAGAGACACGGGGAGAGAGACACGGGGAGAGAGAGACACGGGGAGAGAGAGACGGGGAGAGAGACATGGGGAGAGAGAGACGGGGAGAGAGACATGGGGAGAGAGAGACACGGGGAGAGAGAGACGGGGAGAGAGACATGGGGAGAGAGAGACACGGGGAGAGAGAGACACGGGGAGAGAGAGACACGGGGAGAGAGACACGGGGAGAGAGAGAGACACGGGGAGACACGGGGAGAGAGAGAGACACGGGGTGAGAGAGACACGGGGAGAGAGAGAGACGGGGAGACACGGGGAGAGACACGGAGAGAGACACGGGGAGAGAGACACGGGGAGAGAGAGACACGGGGAGAGAGAGACACGGGGGAGACGGGGAGAGAGAGACACAGGGAGAGAGAGAGACACGGGGAGAGAGAGAGACACGGGGAGAGAGAGACACGGGGAGAGAGACACGGGGAGAGACACGGGGAGAGAGAGAGAGACACGGGGAGAGAGAGAGAGACACGGGGAGAGAGAGAGAGACACGGGGAGAGAGAGAGAGACACGGGGAGAGAGAGACACGGGGAGAGAGAGACACGGGGAGAGAGAGACACGGGGAGAGAGACACGGGGAGAGAGAGAGAGACACGGGGAGAGAGAGAGAGACACGGGGAGAGAGAGACACGGGGAGAGAGAGACACGGGGAGAGAGAGACACGGGGAGAGAGAGACACGGGGAGAGAGAGACACGGGGAGACACAGAGAGACACGGGGAGACACAGAGAGACACGGGGAGAGAGAGACACGGGGAGAGAGAGACACGGGGAGAGAGATACACGGGGAGAGAGAGACACGGGGAGAGACACGGGGAGAGAGAGACACGGGGAGAGAGAGACACGGGGAGAGAGAGACACGGAGAGAGAGAGACGGGGAGAGAGAGAGACACGGGGAGAGAGAGACACGGGGAGAGAGAGAGACACGGGGAGAGAGAGACACGGGGAGAGAGAGACACGGGGAGAGAGAGAGACACGGGGAGAGAGAGACACGGGGAGTGAGAGAGACACGGGGAGAGAGACACGGGGAGAGAGAGACACGGGGAGAGAGAGACGGGGAGAGAGACATGGGGAGAGAGAGACGGGGAGAGAGACATGGGGAGAGAGAGACACGGGGAGAGAGAGACGGGGAGAGAGACATGGGGAGAGAGAGACACGGGGAGAGAGAGACACGGGGAGAGAGAGACACGGGGAGAGAGACACGGGGAGAGAGAGAGACACGGGGAGACACGGGGAGAGAGAGAGACACGGGGTGAGAGAGACACGGGGAGAGAGAGAGACGGGGAGACACGGGGAGAGACACGGAGAGAGACACGGGGAGAGAGACACGGGGAGAGAGAGACACGGGGAGAGAGAGACACGGGGGAGACGGGGAGAGAGAGACACAGGGAGAGAGAGAGACACGGGGAGAGAGAGAGACACGGGGAGAGAGAGACACGGGGAGAGAGACACGGGGAGAGAGACACGGAGACACGGGGAGAGAGAGACACGGGGAGAGACACGGGGAGAGAGACACGGGGAGAGAGAGACACGGGGAGAGAGAGACACGGAGAGAGAGAGAGACACGGGGAGAGAGAGACACGGAGAGAGAGAGACGGGGAGAGAGAGAGACACGGGGAGAGAGAGACACGGGGAGAGAGAGAGACACGGGGAGAGAGAGACACGGGGAGAGAGAGACACGGGGAGAGAGAGAGACACGGGGAGAGAGAGACACGGGGAGTGAGAGAGACACGGGGAGAGAGAGACACGGGGAGAGAGAGACACGGGGAGAGAGAGACACGGGGAGAGAGAGACACGGGGAGAGAGACACGGGGAGAGAGAGACACGGGGAGAGAGAGACGGGGAGAGAGACACGGGGAGAGGGAGACGGGGAGAGAGACATGGGGAGAGAGAGACGGGGAGAGAGACACGGGGAGAGAGAGACACGGGGAGAGAGAGACACGGGGAGAGAGAGACACGGGGAGAGAGACACGGGGAGAGAGAGAGACACGGGGAGACACGGGGAGAGAGAGAGACACGGGGTGAGAGAGACACGGGGAGAGAGAGAGACGGGGAGACACGGGGAGAGACACGGAGAGAGACACGGGGAGAGAGACACGGGGAGAGAGAGACGGGGAGAGAGACACGGGGAGAGGGAGACGGGGAGAGAGACATGGGGAGAGAGAGACGGGGAGAGAGACATGGGGAGAGAGAGACACGGGGAGAGAGAGACACGGGGAGAGAGAGACACGGGGAGAGAGAGAGACGGGGAGACACGGGGAGAGACACGGAGAGAGACACGGGGAGAGAGACACGGGGAGAGAGAGACACGGGGAGAGAGAGACACGGGGAGAGACGGGGAGAGAGAGACACAGGGAGAGAGAGAGACACGGGGAGAGAGAGAGACACGGGGAGAGAGACACGGGGAGAGAGAGAGACACAGGGAGACACGGGGAGAGAGAGACACGGGGAGAGACACGGGGAGAGAGACACGGGGAGAGAGAGACACGGGGAGAGAGAGACACGGAGAGAGAGAGAGACACGGGGAGAGAGAGACACGGAGAGAGAGAGACGGGGAGAGAGAGAGACACGGGGAGAGAGAGACACGGGGAGAGAGAGAGACACGGGGAGAGAGAGACACGGGGAGAGAGAGACACGGGGAGAGAGAGAGACACGGGGAGAGAGAGACACGGGGAGTGAGAGAGACACGGGGAGAGAGAGACACGGGGAGAGAGAGACACGGGGAGAGAGAGACACGGGGAGAGAGAGACACGGGGAGAGAGACACGGGGAGAGAGAGACACGGGGAGAGAGAGACGGGGAGAGAGACACGGGGAGAGGGAGACGGGGAGAGAGACATGGGGAGAGAGAGACGGGGAGAGAGACACGGGGAGAGAGAGACACGGGGAGAGAGAGACACGGGGAGAGAGAGACACGGGGAGAGAGACACGGGGAGAGAGAGAGACACGGGGAGACACGGGGAGAGAGAGAGACACGGGGTGAGAGAGACACGGGGAGAGAGAGAGACGGGGAGACACGGGGAGAGACACGGAGAGAGACACGGGGAGAGAGACACGGGGAGAGAGAGACGGGGAGAGAGACACGGGGAGAGGGAGACGGGGAGAGAGACATGGGGAGAGAGAGACGGGGAGAGAGACATGGGGAGAGAGAGACACGGGGAGAGAGAGACACGGGGAGAGAGAGACACGGGGAGAGAGAGAGACACGGGGAGACACGGGGAGAGAGAGAGACACGGGGTGAGAGAGACACGGGGAGAGAGAGAGACGGGGAGACACGGGGAGAGACACGGAGAGAGACACGGGGAGAGAGACACGGGGAGAGAGAGACACGGGGAGAGAGAGACACGGGGAGAGACGGGGAGAGAGAGACACAGGGAGAGAGAGAGACACGGGGAGAGAGAGAGACACGGGGAGAGAGACACGGGGAGAGAGAGAGACACAGGGAGACACGGGGAGAGAGAGAGACACAGGGTGAGAGAGACACGGGGAGAGAGAGAGAGAGACGGGGAGACACGGGGAGAGACACGGAGAGAGACACGGGGAGAGAGACACGGGGAGAGAGAGACACGGGGAGAGAGAGAGACGGGGAGAGACGGGGAGAGAGAGAGAGACATGGGGAGAGAGAGAGAGACACGGGGAGACACACGGGGAGAGAGAGACACGGAGAGAGAGACACGGGGAGAGAGAGACACGGGGAGAGAGAGACACGGGGAGAGAGAGACACGGGGAGAGAGAGACACGGGGAGAGAGAGACACGGGGAGAGAGAGACACGGGGAGAGAGAGACACGGGGAGAGAGAGACACGGGGAGACACAGAGAGACACGGGGAGACACAGAGAGACACGGGGAGACACAGAGAGACACGGGGAGAGAGAGACACGGGGAGAGAGAGACACGGGGAGAGAGACACGGGGAGAGAGAGACACGGGGAGAGAGAGACACGGAGAGAGAGAGAGACACGGGGAGAGAGAGACACGGAGAGAGAGAGACGGGGAGAGAGAGAGACACGGGGAGAGAGAGACACGGGGAGAGAGAGAGACACGGGGAGAGAGAGACACGGGGAGAGAGAGACACGGGGAGAGAGAGAGACACGGGGAGAGAGAGACACGGGGAGTGAGAGAGACACGGGGAGAGAGACACGGGGAGAGAGAGACACGGGGAGAGAGAGACGGGGAGAGAGACATGGGGAGAGAGAGACGGGGAGAGAGACATGGGGAGAGAGAGACACGGGGAGAGAGAGACGGGGAGAGAGACATGGGGAGAGAGAGACACGGGGAGAGAGAGACACGGGGAGAGAGAGACACGGGGAGAGAGACACGGGGAGAGAGAGAGACACGGGGAGACACGGGGAGAGAGAGAGACACGGGGAGACACGGGGAGAGAGAGAGACGGGGAGACACGGGGAGAGACACGGAGAGAGACACGGGGAGAGAGACACGGGGAGAGAGAGACACGGGGAGAGAGAGACACGGGGGAGACGGGGAGAGAGAGACACAGGGAGAGAGAGAGACACGGGGAGAGAGAGAGACACGGGGAGAGAGAGACACGGGGAGAGAGACACGGGGAGAGAGACACGGAGACACGGGGAGAGAGAGACACGGGGAGAGACACGGGGAGAGAGACACGGGGAGAGAGAGACACGGGGAGAGAGAGACACGGAGAGAGAGAGAGACACGGGGAGAGAGAGACACGGAGAGAGAGAGACGGGGAGAGAGAGAGACTTGGGGAGAGAGAGACACGGGGAGAGAGAGAGACACGGGGAGAGAGAGACACGGGGAGAGAGAGACACGGGGAGAGAGAGAGACACGGGGAGAGAGAGACACGGGGAGTGAGAGAGACACGGGGAGAGAGAGACACGGGGAGAGAGAGACACGGGGAGAGAGAGACACGGGGCGAGAGAGACACGGGGAGAGAGACACGGGGAGAGAGAGACACGGGGAGAGAGAGACGGGGAGAGAGACACGGGGAGAGGGAGACGGGGAGAGAGAGACGGGGAGAGAGACATGGGGAGAGAGAGACACGGGGAGAGAGAGACATGGGGAGAGAGAGACACGGGGAGAGAGACACGGGGAGAGAGAGAGACACGGGGAGACACGGGGAGAGAGAGAGACACGGGGTGAGAGAGACACGGGGAGAGAGAGAGACGGGGAGACACGGGGAGAGACACGGAGAGAGACACGGGGAGAGAGACACGGGGAGAGAGAGACACGGGGAGAGAGAGACACGGGGAGAGACGGGGAGAGAGAGACACAGGGAGAGAGAGAGACACGGGGAGAGAGAGAGACACGGGGAGAGAGACACGGGGAGAGAGAGAGACACGGGGAGACACGGGGAGAGAGAGAGACACAGGGTGAGAGAGACACGGGGAGAGAGAGAGACGGGGAGACACGGGGAGAGACACGGAGAGAGACACGGGGAGAGAGACACGGGGAGAGAGAGACACGGGGAGAGAGAGAGACGGGGAGAGACGGGGAGAGAGAGAGAGACACGGGGAGAGAGAGAGAGACACGGGGAGACACACGGGGAGAGAGAGACACGGAGAGAGAGACACGGGGAGAGAGAGACACGGGGAGAGAGAGACACGGGGAGAGAGAGACACGGGGAGAGAGAGACACGGGGAGAGACACGGGGAGAGAGAGACACGGAGAGAGACATGGGGAGAGAGACACGGGGAGACACGGGGAGAGAGAGACACGGGGAGAGAGACACGGAGAGAGACACGGAGAGAGAGACACGGGGAGAGAGAGACACGGAGAGAGAGAGACACGGGGAGAGACACGGGGAGAGAGAGACACGGAGAGAGACACGGGGAGAGAGACACGGGGAGACACGGAGAGACACGGGGAGAGAGAGAGAGACACGGGGAGAGAGAGACACGGCGAGAGAGAGACACGGGGAGAGAGAGACACGGGGAGACGCGGGGAGACACGGGGAGAGAGAGAGACAAGGGGAGAGAGAGACACGGGGAGAGAGAGACACACAGATACACACACAGAGACACACAGACACACACATAGACACCCACACAGAGACACACACACACACAGACACACACACACAGATACACACACCCACACACACCACGCGTGTCACCCGCACCCACACACTCTCACCCCCCCACCCACACCCCAACACACACCCACACACACCACGTGTGTCACCCACAGGCATAGCCCACTCACACCCACACACACCCACCCACACCCACACCCACCCAAACACCCACCCACACACCCTCACCCAAACACCCACCCACACACCCTCACCCACACACCCACCCACACACCCACCCACACACACACACCCACACTCACACCCACACACACCACGTGTGTCACCCTCACACCCACCCACCCACACCACGTGTGTCACCCACACACACCCTCACACCCACCCACCCACCCCACGTGTGTCACCCACAGGCATAGCCCACTCACACCACGTGTGTCACCCACACACACCCTCACACCCACCCACACCACGTGTGTCACCCACACACACACCACGTGTGTCACCCACAGGCATAGCCCACTCACACCCACACACACCACGTGTGTCACCCACTCACACCCACACACACACCACGTGTGTCACCCACAGGCATAGCCCACTCACACCCACACACACACACACCCACCCACACACACCCTCACACCCACCCACCCCACGTGTGTCACCCACAGGCATAGCCCACTCACACTCACACACACTCACACCCACACACACACTCACACACCCTCACACCCACCCACACCACGTGTGTCACCCTCACCCACCCCACGTGTGTCACCCACAGGCATAGCCCACTCACACCCTCACACACCCCACGTGTCACCCACACCCTCACACCCACCCACACCACGTGTGTCACACCCACCCACCCCACGTGTGTCACCCACAGGCATAGCCCAGTGTGCTGAGCTCTGCTGGCAGCTCCGCGGTGAGGCCGGCGCCCGGCAAGTCCCCGGCTCCGTCCACGGCCTCCAGCACAACCTGGGCCTAGGGGGAGCCGTGGTTGTGGCCATCTACGGCATGGGGTTCACGCGGGAGGGCGCTAGCCGGTAACTAGCACTAACTAGCACCAACTAGTACACTAACTAACACACTAACTAGTACACTAACTAGTAGACTAACTAGTACACTAACTAGTACACTAACTAGTACACCAGTACACCAACTAGTACACTAACTAGTACACCAACTAGTACACTAACTAGTACACTAACTAGTACACTAACTAGCTCCGTCCACGGCCTCCAGCACAACCTGGGCCTAGGGGGAGCCGTGGTTGTGGCCATCTACGGCATGGGGTTCACGCGGGAGGGCGCTAGCCGGTAACTAGCACTAACTAGCACCAACTAGTACACTAACTAACACACTAACTAGTACACTAACTAGTAGACTAACTAGTACACTAACTAGTACACTAACTAGTACACCAGTACACCAACTAGTACACTAACTAGTACACCAACTAGTACACTAACTAGTACACTAACTAGTACACTAACTAGCTCCGTCCACGGCCTCCAGCACAACCTGGGCCTAGGGGGAGCCGTGGTTGTGGCCATCTACGGCATGGGGTTCACGCGGGAGGGCGCTAGCCGGTAACTAGCACTAACTAGCACCAACTAGTACACTAACTAACACACTAACTAGTACACTAACTAGTAGACTAACTAGTACACTAACTAGCACTAACTAGTACACTAACTAGTACACCAACTAGTACACTAACTAGTACACCAACTAGTACACTAACTAGTACACTAACTAGTACACCAACTAGTACACCAACTAGTACACCAACTAGTACACCAACTAGCACTATAACTAGTACACTAACTAGTACACTAACTAGTACACCAACTAGTACACCAACTAGTACACCAATACACCAACTAGTACACTAACTAGTACACCAACTAGTACACTAACTAGTACGCTAATACACCAACTAGTACACTAACTAGCACCAACTAGTACACCAACTAGTACACCAACTAGTACACCAACTAGTGCACCAACTAGTACACCAACTAGTACACCAACTAGTACACTAACTAGTACACTAACTAGTACTAACTGTCATTAACTAGCACTATTAACTAGTACTAACTAGCACTAACTAGTATACTAACACTAGCTAGTATGCTAACTAGTACACTAGCTAGCACTACTAGCACTAACTAGTACACTAACACTAGCTAGCACTACTAACATCACTAACTAGTACACTAACTAGTACACTAACACTAGCTAGCACTAACTAGTACGCTAATACTGGCTAATACACTAACTAGAACACTTGCTAGCACTTCTAGCACTAACTAGTACACTAACTAGTACTACTAACTAGCACTAACTAGCACTAGCTATCACTAACTAGTACACTAGTGCTAACTAGTGCTAACTATCACTAACTAGTACACTAACTAACACTAGCTAGCACTACTAACATCACAAACTAGTACACTAACTATCACTAACTAGTACTAACTGTCACTAACTAGTACTAACTATCACTAACTAGTACTATCACTAACTAGTACACTAACTAGGATTAACTATCACTAACTAGGACTAACTATCACTAACTAGGACGTTTACTAACTAGTACACTAACTATCACTAACTAGCACTAACTATAACTAACTAGTACACTAACTAGTACTACCTTCACCACCGTCACCACCGTCACCACTAACTATGTGACTGTGTGTCTATGTGTGTGTGTGTCTGTGTGTGTAACTAATAAGCTTGTGCCGGAGGCCCCGGGGGGCCAGGCGTCTATGACGTCTCCTGGCCAAACCCCAATTGGCGGAGCCAGGAGATTGAATCTCTACCCTCGGGGCTCCTCCAGACACAATGAAAAGCCACTACGGGTGGCCACGTGGAATGTTCGAAACGCTCACTGCGGAGGAGAGGCTGCCACTCCTCTGTCGGGTGCTGGACCGGTACCGCCTGGATCTCTGTGGCATTCAGGAGGTCCGGTGGACCGGTTCTGGCTCCTGCCACCATGAGGGGTGGGACAGTCCTCTACTCGGGGCAACAGACTGCCAAACAACAGGGTGTGGCTCTTCTTTTGAACAAAAGAATGAAGGGGGCGTGGGAGCGTGGCGGTGAGGTGTGGGAAGCTGTAAGCCCCAGGCTACTTCGGGCTCGCCTTCCCATCAACTGGAGGCGAGGAGTGGTGGTCGTGGTTACTTATGCCCCCACCGAAGATGAACATCCGTGGAGGGATGCAGGCAAAGCCGATGAGTCAGATGCCTTCTATGACCTGTCACAGGTGCTGGCTAAAGTGGCCCCTCGGGATAGAGTCATCTTGTTGGGTGACTTCAATGCCAGAGTAGGTCATGATGCTGACACCTGGTCTGGAGTGATTGGAGGGCATGGGCCAGATCAGCTCAATAACAACGGTAGAAGGCTGCTAGATTTTTGTGCAGCCCATGGGCTTGTAATTACCAACACGCTGTTCCGGAATCGGCGCATCCACACATCATGGATGCATGCCGGGTCCAAGCAAGAACATCTGCTGGACTACATAGTGACGGACCAGCGGATGCGGGCCCATGTCCTTGACACCAGGACCTACCGTGGAGCTGATCTGCCCTCTGACCATCGACTAGTCATCTGTAAGATGCGCCTGCCATTCTTCTACTCCGGTGGTGGGTGTACACCCAGGACCCCATTCCAACCTAAAGTGGCCTGGTCTCAGTTATCTGATAAAAGTTGCAAGCGAGAATTTCATCATCGCTTGCGGCTGGGATTGGCATCGTCCCCCACTCCTCCTGATGTCGAGGGTAAATGGGCGAGGTTTAGGACTGTGGCTCATGCAGCTGCAATGGCTGCTTTGGGTACGCGGTCCAGACCTCCCCAGAGACCCTGGCTGACAGAGGAGGTGTTTAGGATGGTTGAGAAAAAGCGACAGGCCCACTGTCATCGGCTACAGAATCCCACGTCAGAGAATGAGGAGGCTTACCGCAGCCTTCGCTCGGAGGTTCGGAGAGCCGTAAGGCGCTGCAAGGATGGGGGTTGCGGAGGAGATGGAGTCTGCCTCAGTGGCCCGCGATCACAAATCTCTATTTAACTCCATCAAAAAAGTAACCTTCAGCGCCACACCTATTACCATCATTCGGGGAAAAAACGTTGATCCAATCTCCGACCCCCAGGAACAGGTTTGCAGATTTGCAGAGCATTTCTGTGAGGTCCTGGGGGAGGGAAAATCCCTCAACCAGGAAAATATCGTGGCACAAAGTGAGGATGACCCTGCTGAGGCTGTGGTGCCTCAAATATTGGAAGAAGTCACCCCCTGTGAGTGGCTGGCTGAGGTGCCATCTGTTGAGGATGTACTGAGGGCGATCCGGAGTCCGAGATCAGGAAAGGCACCGGGTAGAGATGATCTCCCAAGAGAAATGCTGAGGAAGGGTGGCGTTTGTGCACAGACTGCCCTATATGACATCATAACAACAGTCTGGACCACTGGACGGGTTCCGCAGGATTGGAAGGATGCCCTGCTGGTCCCCCTCTTTAAGAAGGGGAACTGGACAGACTGTAACAACTACAGGGGCATCTCACTCCTCAGTGTGCGGGAAAGGTCCTGGCTAGGATTATTCAACATCGCCTAACCAGGCACGCTGAGGAGAGGCTTGCGGAGCCCCAATGCGGTTTCAGGAAAGGGCGGTCCTGCACAGATGCCATATTTTCTGTCCGTCTGCTACAGCAGAGGTATAGGGAATTCCAACAAGACCTACATCTCTGCTTTATTGACATGGTCAAGGCCTATGATTCCATCATTAGGCCTGGGATCTGGGTTGTTCTTCGTGCTTTTGGAGTCCCTGACCCTCTACTCACAATCATTAAGGAACTTCATGTTGGTGAGCGGGCCCAGGTAAAACTACGTGGACGGGAGTCAGAGCCATTCCCTGTACACCTTGGGGTGCGACAGGGATGTCCTCTGGCTCCCACATTATTTAACAGCTATTTTGATCACGTAGTTCGTGAAGCCTTCAATAGCTCTACCGGGGGAATCTCTATTTGGTACAGATGTAATGGGAGGCTGATCTATGCCCGGGTGCGGTCAAGGGATGGCTCCCTATTGCTCAACCACGTTATGTATGCTGATGATTTGGTAATAGCTGCTCATTCAGAGGAGGAGTTGGAGACGCTGCTGCTGAGACTGGAGCATGCCACTAAGAGGTGGGGCCTTACCATCAGCCCCACCAAAACTAAGCACCTGCCTGGGTATTTTGTACCATCGGACACTCCACCCCCACAACTCCCAATCGGTGATGGGGCAGTTGTGGAGAGAGTGGAGAGTTTCCCATACCTGGGCAGTGTGCTTATGACCGGCTCCAGTTTAACAGCAGAGGTCTCCGAATCAGTCGAGCGGCAATATCTTTTCATCGGTTGCGTAACGCTGTGTGGAAGCTACCTGGTCTGTCGCTCCGCACTAAGCTTCAGGTCTTCTCGGCCACAGTCATTCCCTCCTCTACGCTTGCGAAACGTGGACCCCCCTAATGGAACATCTTCGCCAGTTAGAAACATTTAGGCTGGCCTGCCTACGATCTATCCTGGGTTTAACCAGGCTGGATTGTGTGAGGAGGTCACAAATCTTTGAAAGATCTGGGCACGGTCCCATCGGTGAGCTCCTCCGGCAGGCAAGGCTGCGTTGGCTGGGTCATGTAGCCCGCATGCCCAGCCACCGCATGCCGAAACAGCTTTTGTTCGGCCGGATCGAGGGGGCTAAACGGGCGTGGCACGGGCTAGAGAAGAGATGGAGTGATGTGGTACAGGAGGACGTGGAGCTGAGTGGACTTGCCGATGACTGGTACCAGCGGTGTCAAGATCGGCCTCTGTGGAGGAGGCTTGTGAAGGATGCTACTGGGCAGTTGGAGGCAGTCGCCCTCCAACAACAACGGAGGGCCGAGGAGCGACGCTCACAACAACGAGCGGAGCGCCGGGTGGCTAAAGCACAGCAGGTTGGCACAGTAGGGGGCACAGGTGGTGCATCAGCCAGTCATCTCAGTCAGTCGACCCGTGGCACCTGGGTCTGCCCCGTGACCTCCTGCCAGCGGGCGTTCGACACTTCACGTGGCCTCAAGGTGCACATAGCCTGGCACAAGCGTCGTGGTGACGTCACCGCCACTTAGTGGCGAATAGCGGTTGTTGTTGTGTGTCTATGTGTGAGTGTGTCTATGTGTGACTGTGTCTGTGTGTGTGTCTATGTAGGCGTGTCCCTGTGATGGTGTCTGTCTCTGGATCTTCGACTCCCAAGGAGGACAACTTTAAGTCGGCCGCTGTCTTTAGAGACATTGCCAAGAGACTGGAGCTGGTTTGTCTATCTGTGTTTGTCTCTGTGAGTCTCTCTGTGTGTCTCTGTGTGTTTCCCTGTGTCTGTGTGTCTCTGTGTGTTTCTCTGTGTCTCTGTGAGACTCTCTGTGTTTCTCTGTGTCTATGTGTGTGTCTGTGTGTCTCTGTGAGTCTCTGTGAGTCTCTCTGAGTCTCTGTGTCTCTGAGTCTCTGTGTCTCTGAGTCTCTGTGAGTGTCTCTGTGTCTCTCTGTGTGTCTCTGTGTGTGTCTGTGAGTCTCTGTGAATCTGTGTGTGTATCTGTGTGTCTGTGAGTCTCTGTGTGTCTCTGTGTGTGTCTCTGTGTGTGTCTCTGTGTATCTCTGTGTATCTCTGTGTGTCTCTGTGAGTCTCTGTGAGTCTATGGGAGTCTCTGTGTGTGTCTGTGTGTCTGTGAGTCTCTGTCTCTGTGTCTGTCTGTGTGTATCTCTGTGAGTCTCTCTGTGTGTCTCTGTGAGTCTATGTGTGTCTCTGTGTCTGTCTGTGTGTGTCTCTGTGAGTCTCTGTGTGTGTCTATTTCAGTCTCTGTGTGTGTCTCTGTGTGTCTCTGTGAGTCTCTGTGTGTCTTTGTGTATCTCTGTGTGTGTCTCTGTGTGTCTCTGTGTGTCTCTGTGTGTCTCTGTGTGTCTCTATGAGTGTCTCTGTGAGTCTCTGTGTGTCTCTGTGAGTCTCTGTGTGTGTATCTGTGTGTCTCTGTGTGTCTCTATGAGTGTCTCTGTGAGTCTCTGTGTGTCTCTGTGAGTCTCTGTGTGTCTCTGTGAGTCTCTGTGTGTATCTCTGTGTGTCTCTGTGAGTCTCTGTGTGTCTCTGTGTGTCTCTGTGTGTGTGTGAGTCTTTGTGAGTCTCTGTGTGTCTCTGTGTATCTCTGTGAGTCTCTGTGTGTCTCTGTGTGTGTCTGTGAGTCTATGGGAGTCTCTGTGTGTGTCTGTGTGTCTGTGAGTCTCTGTCTCTGTGTCTGTCTGTGTGTATCTCTGTGAGTCTCTCTGTGTGTCTCTGTGTCTCTGTGAGTCTATGTGTGTCTCTGTGTCTGTCTGTGTGTGTCTCTGTGAGTCTCTGTGTGTGTCTATTTCAGTCTCTGTGTGAGTCTCTGTGTGTCTCTGTGTGTCTCTGTGAGTCTCTGTGCGTCTCTGTGTGTCTCTGTGTGTCTCTGTGTGTCTCTGTGTGTCTCTATGAGTGTCTCTGTGAGTCTCTGTGTGTCTCTGTGAGTCTCTGTGTGTCTCTGTGTGAGTCTCTGTGTGTCTCGGTGAGTCTCTTTGTGTCTCTGTGTGTCTCTGTGTGTGTCTATGTGAGTCTCTGTGTGTGTCTCTGTGAGTCTCTGTGTGTCTCTGTGTGTATGTGTGTGTCTCTGTGTGTCTCTGTGTATCTCTGTGTGTCTCTGTGTGTCTCTGTCTGTCTCTGTGAGTCTCTGTGTGTCTCTGTGTGGGTCTCTGTGTCTCTCTGTATGTCTCTGTGAGTCTATGTGAGTCTATGTGAGTCTCTGTGTGTCTCTGTGTGTGTCTGTGAGTCTATGTGAGTCTCTGTGTGTCTCTGTGTCTCTGTGTCTCTGTGAGTCTCTGTGTGTCTCTGAGTCTCTGTGTGTTTCTGTGTCTCTGTGTGTGTCTCTGTGAGTCTCTGTGTGTCTCTGTGTGACTGTGTGTGTCTCTGTGAGTCTCTGTGCGTCTCTGAGTCTCTGTGTGTCTCTGTGTGTATGTGTGTGTCTCTGTGTATCTCTGTGTGTCTCTGTGTGTCTCTGTGAGTCTCTGTGTGTCTCTGTGTATCTCTGTGTGTGTCTCTGTGAGTCTCTGTGTGTGTCTCTGTGTGTCTCTGTGTGTCTCTATGAGTGTCTCTGTGAGTCTCTGTGTGTCTCTGTGAGTCTCTGTGTGTCTCTGTGTGAGTCTCTGTGTATCTCTGTGTGTCTCTGTGAGTCTCTGTGTGTCTCTGTGTGTCTCTGTGTGTCTCTGTGTGTCTCAGGAGGGAGAGTCCCTGGTACAGAAGCTGTCTTCCGTCTTTGAATTCCGCGTCCGTGGCACCGGAGATGAAATTGGAGTTTGGACTGTTGACGTAAAAACCGGGAATGGAAGTGTCCACTACGCAAGTGGTATGGGGAGAGAGAGACACGGGGAGAGAGAGACACGGGGAGAGAGAGACACGGGGAGAGAGAGAGACGCGGGGAGAGAGAGACACGGGGAGAGAGAGAGACACGGGGACAGAGAGACACGGGGAGAGAGAGACACGGGGAGAGAGAGACACGGGGAGAGAAAGACACGGGGAGAGAGAGACACGGGGAGAGAGATACACGGGGAGAGAGAGACACGGGGAGAGAGAGACACGGGGAGAGAGAGACACGGGGAGAGAGAGACGCGGGGAGAGAGAGACACGGGGAGAGAGAGACACGGGGAGAGAGAGAGACACGGGGAGAGAGAGACGCGGGGAGAGAGAGACACGGGGAGAGAGAGACACGGGGAGAGAGAGACACGGGGAGAGAGAGACACGGGGAGAGAGAGACACGGAGAGAGAGAGACACGGGGAGAGAGAGACACGGTGAGAGAGAGACACGGTGAGAGAGAGACACGGGGAGAGAGAGACACGGGGAGAGAGAGACACGGGGAGAGAGAGACACGGGGAGAGAGAGACACGGGGAGAGAGAGTCACGGGGAGAGAGAGACACGGGGAGAGAGAGACACGGGGTGAGAGAGGCACGGGGAGAGAGAGACACGGGGAGAGAGACACGGGGAGAGAGAGACACGGGGAGAGAGACACGGGAAGAGAGAGACACGGGGAGAGAGAGACACGGGGAGAGAGAGACACGGGGAGAGAGACACGGGAAGAGAGAGACACGGGGAGAGAGAGACACGGGGACAGAGAGACACGGGGAGAGAGAGACACGGGGAGAGAGACACGGGGAGAGAGAGACACGGGGAGAGAGAGACACGGGGAGAGAGAGACACGGAGAGAGAGAGACACGGGGAGAGAGACACGGGAAGAGAGAAACACGGGGACAGAGAGACACGGGGAGAGAGAGACACGGGGAGAGAGAGACACGGGGAGAGAGACACGGGGAGAGAGACACGGGGAGAGAGAGACACGGGGAGAGAGAGACACGGGGAGAGAGAGACACGGGCACAAACGAAGAGACACACAGACACACACAGACAGACAGAGACTCACACACACAGACACACACATACACAGACATAGACACACACGCACAGACAGACACACACAGACACGGGTGCTTTCTCTCTGTCTGTCAACAGGTCTGCCCGCGGATGTGTCTCTGTCCGTGTCCGATGAAGACCTTGTGTCCGTGATGTCCGGCAGACTCAACCCTCAGACGGTGAGCCCACTAGCTGCCTTGACGGAGATCCACTTCATTAACTCACCACTCACTTACCGTGAACTCGCACAACTAGGGCGCTGTTGAGTCTATGGTGCAGTGTTGAGTCTATGGTGCAGTGTTGAGTCTATGGTGCAGTGGTGAGTCTATGGGTAGCAGTGTTGAGTCTATGGTGCAGTGTTGAGTCTATGGTGCAGTGTTAAGTCTATGGTGCAGTGTTGAGTCTATGGTGCAGTGTTGAGTCTATGGTGCAGTGTTGAGTCTATGGTGCAGTGTTGAGTCTAATGGGCAGTGCTGAGTCTTTGGGGCAGTGTTGAGTCTATGGTGCAGTGTTGAGTCTATGATGCAGTGTTGAGTCTATGGGGCAGTGTTGAGTCTATGGTGCAGTGTTGAGTCTATGGGGCAGTGTTGAGTCTGTGGGGCAGTGTTGAGTCTACGGTGCGGTGTTGAGTCTAAGGTGCAGTGTTGAGTCTATGGTGCGGTGTTGAGTCTATGGGCAGTGTTGAGTCTATGGTGCAGTGTTGAGTCTATGAGCAGTGTTGAGTCTATGGTGCAGTGTTGAGTCTATGGTGCAGTGTTGAGGATATGGGGCAGTGTTGAGTCTATGGTGCAGTATTGAGTCTATGGTGCAGTGTTGAGTCTATGGTGCAGTGTTGAGTCTATGGTGCAGTGTTGAGTCTATGGTGCAGTGTTGAGTCTATGGGCAGTGTTGAGTCTATGGGCAGTGTTGAGTCTATGGGCAGTGTTGAGTCTATGGTGCAGTGTTGAGTCTATGGTGCAGTGTTGAGTCTATGGTGCAGTGTTGAGTCTATGGTGCAGTGTTAAGTCTATGGTGCAGTGTTGAGTCTATGGTGCAGTGTTGAGTCTATGGTGCAGTGTTGAGTCTATGGTGCAGTGTTGAGTCTAATGGGCAGTGCTGAGTCTTTGGGGCAGTGTTGAGTCTATGGTGCAGTGTTGAGTCTATGATGCAGTGTTGAGTCTATGGGGCAGTGTTGAGTCTATGGTGCAGTGTTGAGTCTATGGGGCAGTGTTGAGTCTGTGGGGCAGTGTTGAGTCTACGGTGCGGTGTTGAGTCTAAGGTGCAGTGTTGAGTCTATGGTGCGGTGTTGAGTCTATGGGCAGTGTTGAGTCTATGGTGCAGTGTTGAGTCTATGAGCAGTGTTGAGTCTATGGTGCAGTGTTGAGTCTATGGTGCAGTGTTGAGTCTATGGTGCAGTGTTGAGTCTATGGGCAGTGTTGAGTCTATGGGCAGTGTTGAGTCTATGGGCAGTGTTGAGTCTATGGTGCAGTGTTGAGTCTATGGTGCAGTGTTGAGTCTATGGTGCAGTGTTGAGTCTATGGTGCAGTGTTGAGTCTATGGTGCAGTGCTGAGTCTATGGTGCAGTGTTGAGTCTGTGGAGCAGTTCTGAGTCTATGGAGCAGTTCTGAGTCTATGGTACAGTGTTGAGTCTATAGGTGGCAGTGTTGAGTCTATGGTGCAGTGTTGAGTCTATGGTGCAGTGTTGAGTCTATGGTGCAGTGCTGAGTCTCTGGTGCAGTGTTGAGTCTATGGTGCAGTGTTGAGTCTATGGTGCAGTGCTGAGTCTCTGGTGCAGTGTTGAGTCTATGGTGCAGTGTTGAGTCTATGGTGCAGTGTTGAGTCTATGGTGCAGTGTTGAGTCTATGGTGCAGTGTTGAGTCTATGGTGCAGTGCTGAGTCTATGGTGCAGTGTTGAGTCTATGGTGCAGTGTTGAGTCTATGCTGCAGTGCTGAGTCTCTGGTGCAGTGTTGAGTCTATGGTACAGTGTTGAGTCTATGGTGCAGTGTTGAGTCTATGGGCAGTGTTGAGTCTATGGTGCAGTGTTGAGTCTATGGTGCAGTGTTGAGTCTATGGTGCAGTGTTGAGTCTATGGTGCAGTGCTGAGTCTATGGTGCAGTGTTGAGTCTGTGGAGCAGTTCTGAGTCTATGGAGCAGTTCTGAGTCTATGGTACAGTGTTGAGTCTATAGGTGGCAGTGTTGAGTCTATGGTGCAGTGTTGAGTCTATGGTGCAGTGTTGAGTCTATGGTGCAGTGCTGAGTCTCTGGTGCAGTGTTGAGTCTATGGTGCAGTGTTGAGTCTATGGTGCAGTGTTGAGTCTATGCTGCAGTGCTGAGTCTCTGGTGCAGTGTTGAGTCTATGGTACAGTGTTGAGTCTATGGTGCAGTGTTGAGTCTATGGGCAGTGTTGAGTCTATGGTGCAGTGTTGAGTCTATGGTGCAGTGTTGAGTCTATGGTGCAGTGTTGAGTCTATGGTGCAGTGCTGAGTCTATGGTGCAGTGTTGAGTCTGTGGAGCAGTTCTGAGTCTATGGAGCAGTTCTGAGTCTATGGTACAGTGTTGAGTCTATAGGTGGCAGTGTTGAGTCTATGGTGCAGTGTTGAGTCTATGGTGCAGTGTTGAGTCTATGGTGCAGTGCTGAGTCTCTGGTGCAGTGTTGAGTCTATGGTGCAGTGTTGAGTCTATGGTGCAGTGTTGAGTCTATGGTGCAGTGCTGAGTCTCTGGTGCAGTGTTGAGTCTATGGTGCAGTGTTGAGTCTATGGTGCAGTGCTGAGTCTCTGGTGCAGTGTTGAGTCTATGGTGCAGTGTTGAGTCTATGGTGCAGTGTTGAGTCTATGGTGCAGTGCTGAGTCTCTGGTGCAGTGTTGAGTCTATGGTGCAGTGTTGAGTCTATGGTGCAGTGTTGAGTCTTTGGTGCAGTGCTGAGTCTCTGGTGCAGTGTTGAGTCTATGGTGCAGTGTTGAGTCTATGGTGCAGTGTTGAGTCTATGGTGCAGTGCTGAGTCTATGGTGCAGTGTTGAGTCTACGGTGCAGTGTTGAGTCTCTGGGGCAGTGTTGAGTCTAATGGGCAGTGTTGAGTCTCTGGGGCAGTGTTGAGTCGTTGGTGCAGTGTTGAGTCGATGGTGCAGTGTTTAGTCTATGGGCAGTGTTGAGTCTATAGGTGGCAGTGCTGAGTCTATGGTGTAGTGTTAAGTCTATGGTGCAGTGTTGAGTCTATGGTGCAGTGTTTAGTCTATGGGCAGTGATGAGTCTATGGTGCAGTGTTAAGTCTATGGTGCAGTGTTAAGTCTATGGTGCGGTGTTGAGTCTATGGTGCAGTGTTGAGTCTATGGGTAATGTTAGTCAGTGGTGCAGTGTTGAGTCTATGGGGCAGTGTTGAGTCTATGGGGCAGTGTTGAGTCTATGGTGCAGTGTTGAGTCTATGGGTAGTGTTAGTCGATGGTGCAGTGTTGAGTCTATGGGGCAGTGTTGAGTCTATGGTGCAGTGTTGAGTCTATGGGTAGTGTTAGTCGATGGTGCAGTGTTGAGTCTATGGGGCAGTGTTGAGTCTATGGTGCAGTGCTGAGTCTATGGTGCAGTGTTAGTCAATGGTGCAGTGTTGAGTCTATGGTGCAGTGCTGAGTCTATGGCGCAGTGTTGAGTCTATGGGGCAGTGTTGAGTCGATGGTGCAGTGTTGAGTCTATGGGTAGTGTTTGTCAATGGTGCAGTGTTGAGTCTATGGGGCAGTGTTGAGTCTATGGTGCAGTGTTGAGTCTATGGGCAGTGTTGAGTCTATGGTGCGGTGTTGAGTATATGGGCAGTGTTGTGTCTATGGTGCAGTGTTGATTCTATGGGTAGTGTTGAGTCTATGGTGCAGTGTTGAGTCTATGGGTAGCAGTGTTGAGTCTATGGTGCAGTGTTGAGTCTATGGGTAGCAGTGTTGAGTCTATGGGGCAGTGCTGAGTCTATGGTGCAGTGCTGAGTCTGGTGCAGTGTTGAGTCTATGGTGCAGTGTTGAGTCTCTGGGGCAGTGTTGAGTCTCTGGGGCAGTGTTGAGTCTATGGTGCAGTGTTGAGTCTATGGGCAGTGTTGAGTCTATGGTGCAGTGTTGAGTCTATGGTGCAGTGTTGAGTCTATGGTGCAGTGCTGAGTGTATGGTGCAGTGTTGAGTCAATGGTGCAGTGTTTAGTCTATGGGCAGTGTTGAGTCTATAGGTGGCAGTGTTGAGTCTATGGTGCAGTGGTAAGTCTATGGTGCAGTGTTGAGTCTATGGTGCAGTATTGAGTCTATGGGGCAGTGTTGAGTCTATGGTGCAGTGCTGAGTCTATGGTGCAGTTTTGAGTCTATGGTGCAGTGTTGAGTTTATGGTGCAGTGTTGAGTCTATGGTGCAGTGTTGAGTCTATGGTGCAGTGTTGAGTCTATGGTGCAGTGTTGAGTCTATGGTGCAGTGTTGAGTCTATGGGCAGTGTTGAGTCTGTAGGTGGCAGTGTTGAGTCTATGGGGCAGTATTGATTCTATGGTACAATGTTGAGTCTATGGTGCAGTGTTGAGTCTATGGGTAGCAGTGTTGAGTCTGTGGTGCAGTGTTGAGTCTATGGTGCAGTGTTGAGTCTATGGTGCAGTGTTGAGTCTATGGTGCAGTGTTGATTCTATGGTGCAGTGTTGAGTCTATGGTGCGGTGTTGAGTCTATGGTGCGGTGTTGAGTCTATGGTGCAGTGTTGAGTCTATGGTGCAGTGTTGAGTCTATGGTGCAGTGTTGAGTCTATGGTGCAGTGTTGAGTCTATGGTGCAGTGTTGAGTCTATGGTGCGGTGTTGAGTCTATGGTGCGGTGTTGAGTCTATAGTGCGGTGTTGAGTCTATGGTGCAGTGTTGAGTCTATGGTGCAGTGTTGAGTCTATGGTGCAGTGTTGAGTCTCTGGGGCAGTGTTGAGTCTATGGTGCAGTGTTGAGTCTAATGGGCAGTGTTCAGTCTCTGGGGCAGTGTTGAGTCTATGGTGCAGTGTTGAGTCTATGGTGCAGTGTTGAGTCTATGGTGCAGTGTTGAGTCTAATGGGCAGTGTTGAGTCTCTGGGGCAGTGTTGAGTCTATGGTGCAGTGTTGAGTCTAATGGGCAGTGTTGAGTCTATGGTGCAGTGTTGAGTCTATGGTGCAGTGTTGAGTCTATGGAGCAGTGTTTAGTCTATGGGCAGTGTTGAGTCTATAGGTGGCAGTGCTGAGTCTATGGTGCAGTGTTAAGTCTATGGTGCAGTGTTGAGTCTATGGTGCGGTGTTGAGTCTATGGTGCAGTGTTAAGTCTATGGTGCAGTGTTGAGTCTATGGTGCGGTGTTGAGTCTATGGTGCAGTGTTGAGTCTATGGGTAGTGTTAGTCAATGGTGCAGTGTTGAGTCTATGGTGCAGTGCTGAGTCTATGGCGCAGTGTTGAGTCTATGGGGCAGTGTTGAGTCTATGGTGCAGTGTTGAGTCTATGGGTAGTGTTAGTCAATGGTGCAGTGTTGAGTCTATGGGGCAGTGTTGAGTCTATGGTGCAGTGTTGAGTCTATGGTGCAGTGTTGAGGCTATGGTGCAGTGTAAGTCTATGGGCAGTGTTGAGTCTATGGTGCAGTGTTGAGTCTATGGGCAGTGTTGAGTCTATGGTGCGGTGTTGAGTCTATGGTGCAGTGTTGAGTCTATGGGCAGTGTTGAGTCTATGGTGCAGTGTTGAGTCTATGGGTAGTGTTGAGTCTATGGTGCAGTGTTGAGTCTATGGGTAGCAGTGTTGAGTCTATGGTGCAGTGTTGAGTCTATGGTGCAGTGCTGAGTCTATGGTGCAGTGTTGAGTCTATGGTGCAGTGTTGAGTCTCTGGGGCAGTGTTGAGTCTATGGTGCAGTGTTGAGTCTATGGTGCAGTGTTGAGTCTATGGTGCAGTGTTGAGTCTATGGTGCAGTGCTGAGTCTATGGTGCAGTGTTGAGTCTATGGTGCAGTGTTGAGTCTATGGTGCAGTGTTGAGTCTCTGGGGCAGTGTTGAGTCTATGGTGCAGTGTTGAGTCTATGGTGCAGTGTTAAGTCTATGGTGCAGTGTTGAGTCTATGGTGCAGTGTTGAGTCTATGGGCTGTGTTGAGTCTATGGGCAGTGTTGAGTCTATGGTGCAGTGTTAAGTCTATGGTGCAGTATTGAGTCTATGGTGCAGTGTTGAGTCTATGGGCTGTGTTGAGTCTATGGGCAGTGTTGAGTCTATGGTTCAGTGTTGAGTCTATGGGCAGTGTTGAGTCTATGGGCAGTGTTGAGTCTATGGTGCAGTGCTGAGTCTATGGTGCAGTGTTGAGTCTATGGTGCAGTGTTGAGTCTATGGTGCAGTGTTGAGTCTATGGTGCAGTGTTGAGTCTATGGGCAGTGTTGATAGTCTATGGTGCAGTGTTGAGTCTATGGGCAGTGTTGAGTCTATGGTGCAGTGTTGAGTCTATGGGCAGTGTTGAGTCTATGGGCTGTGTTGAGTCTGGTGCAGTGCTGAGTCTATGGTGCAGTGTTGAGTCTCTGGGGCAGTGTTGAGTCTATGGTGCAGTGTTGAGTCTATGGTGCAGTGTTGAGTCTATGGTGCAGTGTTGAGTTTATGGGTGGCAGTGTTGAGTCTATGGTGCAGTGTTGAGTCTATGGGCAGTGTTGAGTCTATGGTGCGGTGTTGAGTCTATGGTGCAGTGTTGAGTCTATGGGCAGTGTTGAGTCTATGGTGCAGTGTTGAGTCTATGGGTAGTGTTGAGTCTATGGTGCAGTGTTGAGTCTATGGGTAGCAGTGTTGAGTCTATGGTGCACTGTTGAGTCTATGGTGCAGTGCAGAGTCTATGGTGCAGTGTTGAGTCTATGGTGCAGTGTTGAGTCTCTGGGGCAGTGTTGAGTCTATGGTGCAGTGTTGAGTCTATGGTGCAGTGTTGAGTCTATGGTGCAGTGTTGAGTCTATGGTGCAGTGCTGAGTCTATGGTGCAGTGTTGAGTCTATGGTGCAGTGTTGAGTCTATGGTGCAGTGTTGAGTCTCTGGGGCAGTGTTGAGTCTATGGTGCAGTGTTGAGTCTATGGTGCAGTGTTAAGTCTATGGTGCAGTGTTGAGTCTATGGTGCAGTGTTGAGTCTATGGGCTGTGTTGAGTCTATGGGCAGTGTTGAGTCTATGGTGCAGTGTTAAGTCTATGGTGCAGTATTGAGTCTATGGTGCAGTGTTGAGTCTATGGGCAGTGTTGAGTCTATGGTTCAGTGTTGAGTCTATGGGCAGTGTTGAGTCTATGGGCAGTGTTGAGTCTATGGTGCAGTGCTGAGTCTATGGTGCAGTGTTGAGTCTATGGTGCAGTGTTGAGTCTATGGTGCAGTGCTGAGTCTATGGTGCAGTGTTGAGTCTATGGTGCAGTGTTGAGTCTATGGGCAGTGTTGATAGTCTATGGTGCAGTGTTGAGTCTATGGGCAGTGTTGAGTCTATGGTGCGGTGTTGAGTCTGTAGGTGGCAGTGTTGAGTCTATGGTGCAGTGTTGAGTCTGGTGCAGTGTTGAGTCTCTGGGGCAGTGTTGAGTCTATGGTGCAGTGTTGAGTTTATGGGTGGCAGTGTTGAGTCTATGGTGCAGTGTTGAGTCTATGGTGCAGTGTTGAGTCTATGGGCAGTGTTGATAGTCTATGGTGCAGTGTTGAGTCTATGGGCAGTGTTGAGTCTATGGTGCAGTGTTGAGTCTATGGGCAGTGTTGAGTCTATGGGCTGTGTTGAGTCTATGGGCAGTGTTGAGTCAATGGGCAGTGTTGAGTCTATAGGTGGCAGTGTTGAGTCTATGGTGCAGTGTTGAGTCTATGGGGTAGTGCTGAGTCTATGGTGCGGTGTTGACTCTATGGGTAGCTGTGTTGAGTCTATGGTGCAGTGTTGAGTCTATGGGCAGTGTTGAGTCTGTGGTGCAGTGTTGAGTCTATGGGCAGTGTTGAGTCTATGGTGCAGTGTTGAGTCTATGGTGCAGTGTTGAGTCTATGGGGCAGTGTTGAGTCTATGGTGCAGTGTTGAGTCTATGGGGCAGTGTTGAGTATATGGTGCAGTGTTGAGTCTCTGGTGCAGTGTTGAGTCTATGGTGCAGTGTTGAGTCTATGGGGCAGTGTTGAGTCGATGGTGCAGTGTTGAGTCTATGGGCTGTGTTGAGTCTTATGGGCAGTGTTGAGTCAATGGGCAGCGTTGAGTCTATAGGTGGCAGTGTTGAGTCTATGGTGCAGTGTTGAGTCTATGGTGCAGTGTTGAGTCTATGGGGTAGTGCTGAGTCTATGGTGCGGTGTTGACTCTATGGGTAGCAGTGCTGAGTCTATGGGGCAGTGTTGAGTCTATGGGCAGTGTTGAGTCTATGGGGCAGTGTTGAGTCTATGGGGCAGTGTTGAGTCTATGGGCAGTGTTGAGTCTATGGTTCAGTGTTGAGTCTATGGGGTAGTGCTGAGTCTATGGTGCGGTGTTGACTCTATGGGTAGCAGTGCTGAGTCTATGGGGCAGTGTTCAGTCTATGGGCAGTGTTGAGTCTATGGTGCAGTGTTGAGTCTATGGGCAGTGTTGAGTCTATGGGCTGTGTTGAGTCTGGTGCAGTGCTGAGTCTATGGTGCAGTGTTGAGTCTCTGGGGCAGTGTTGAGTCTATGGTGCAGTGTTGAGTTTATGGGTGGCAGTGTTGAGTCTATGGTGCAGTGTTGAGTCTATGGGCAGTGTTGAGTCTATGGTGCGGTGTTGAGTCTATGGTGCAGTGTTGAGTCTATGGGCAGTGTTGAGTCTATGGTGCAGTGTTGAGTCTATGGGTAGTGTTGAGTCTATGGTGCAGTGTTGAGTCTATGGGTAGCAGTGTTGAGTCTATGGTGCACTGTTGAGTCTATGGTGCAGTGCTGAGTCTATGGGCAGTGTTGATAGTCTATGGTGCAGTGTTGAGTCTATGGGCAGTGTTGAGTCTATGGTGCAGTGTTGAGTCTATGGGCAGTGTTGAGTCTATGGGCTGTGTTGAGTCTATGGGCAGTGTTGAGTCAATGGACAGTGTTGAGTCTATAGGTGGCAGTGTTGAGTCTATGGTGCAGTGTTGAGTCTATGGTGCAGTGTTGAGTCTATGGGGTAGTGCTGAGTCTATGGTGCGGTGTTGACTCTATGGGTAGCTGTGTTGAGTCTATGGTGCAGTGTTGAGTCTATGGGCAGTGTTGAGTCTGTGGTGCAGTGTTGAGTCTATGGGCAGTGTTGAGTCTATGGTGCAGTGTTGAGTCTATGGTGCAGTGTTGAGTCTATGGGGCAGTGTTGAGTCTATGGTGCAGTGTTGAGTCTATGGGGCAGTGTTGAGTATATGGTGCAGTGTTGAGTCTCTGGTGCAGTGTTGAGTCTATGGTGCAGTGTTGAGTCTATGGGGCAGTGTTGAGTCGATGGTGCAGTGTTGAGTCTATGGGCTGTGTTGAGTCTTATGGGCAGTGTTGAGTCAATGGGCAGTGTTGAGTCTATAGGTGGCAGTGTTGAGTCTATGGTGCAGTGTTGAGTCTATGGTGCAGTGTTGAGTCTATGGGGTAGTGCTGAGTCTATGGTGCGGTGTTGACTCTATGGGTAGCAGTGCTGAGTCTATGGGGCAGTGTTGAGTCTATGGGGCAGTGTTGAGTCTATGGGCAGTGTTGAGTCTATGGTTCAGTGTTGAGTCTATGGGGTAGTGCTGAGTCTATGGTGCGGTGTTGACTCTATGGGTAGCAGTGCTGAGTCTATGGGGCAGTGTTGAGTCTATGGGCAGTGTTGAGTCTATGGGGCAGTGTTGAGTCTATGGGGCAGTGTTGAGTCTATGGGCAGTGTTGAGTCTATGGTGCGGTGTTGAGTCTATGGGCAGTGTTGAGTCTATGGTGCAGTGTTTTAGTCTCTCTCTGTGGGTCTCCTGCAGGCTTTCTTCCAGGGTAAGATGAAGATTGCTGGCAGCATGGCGGCCGCTATGAAGCTGCAGAGTCTGGTGACAACTCTACCCAAAGCCAAGCTGTAGACACACACACAGACACACACAGACACACACACAGACACACACACAGACACACACACAGACACACACACAGACACACACACAGACACACACACACAGACACACACACACAGACACACACACACACACAGACACACACAGACACACACACAGACACACATACACAGACACACACACAGACACACACACACACACAGACACACACACAGACACACAGACACACACACAGACGCACACACAGACACACAGACGCACACCCAGCACACACACAGACACACACACAGACACACACACACACAGACACACACACAGACACACAGACACACACACAGACACACACACAGACACACACACACACAGACACACACACAGACACACACACAGACACACACACAGACACACACACAGACACACACACAGACACACAGACACACACACAGACACACACACACAGACACACACACACAGATACACACAACAACAACAACCGCCATTCGCCACTAAGTGGTGGTGACGTCACCACGACGCTTGTGCCAGGCTATGTGCACCCTGAGGCCACGTGAAGTGTCGAACGCCCGCTGGCAGGAGGTCACGGGGCAGACCCAGGTGCCACGGGTCGACTGACTGAGATGACTGGCTGATGCACCACCTGTGCCCCCTACTGTGCCAACCTGCTGTGCTTTAGCCACCCGGCGCTCCGCTCGCTGTTGTGAGCGTCGCTCCTCCGCCCTCCGTTGTTGTTGGAGGGCGACTGCCTCCAACTGCCCAGTAGCATCCTTCACGAGCCTCCTCCACAGAGGCCGATCTTGACACCGCTGGTACCAGTCATCGGCAAGTCCACTCAGCTCCACGTCCTCCTGTACCACATCACTCCATCTCTTCTCTAGCCCGTGCCGCGCCCGCTTAGCCCCCTCAATCCGGCCAAACAAAAGCTGTTTCGGCATGCGGTGGCTGGGCATGCGGGCTACATGACCCAGCCATCGCAGCCTTGCCTGCCGGAGGAGCTCACCGATGGGACCCTGCCCAGATCTTTCAAGGATTTGTGAGCTCCTCACACAATCCAGTCTGGTTAAACCCAGGATGGATCGTAGGCAGGCCAGCCTAAATGTTTCTAACCGGCAAAGATGCTCTATTAGGGGGGTCCACGTTTCGCACGCGTAGAGAGGGGAGGGAATGACCGTGGCCGAGAAGACCTGAAGCTTAGTGCGGAGCGACAGACCAGGTAGCTTCCACACAGCGTTACGCAACCGATGAAAAGATATTGCCGCTCGACTGATTCGGAGTGAGACTTCTGCTGTTAAACCGGAGCCGGTCATGAGCATACTGCCCAGGTATGGGAAACTCTCCACTCTCTCCACAACTGCCCCATCACCGATTTGGAGTTGTGGGGTGGAGTGTCCGATGGTACAAAATACCCAGGCAGGTGCTTAGTTTTGGTGGGGCTGATGGTAAGGCCCCATCTCTCAGTGGCTTGCTCCAGTCTCAGCAGCAGCGTCTCCAACTCCTCCTCTGAATGAGCAGCTATTACCAAATCATTGGCATACATAAGGTGGTTGACCAATAGGGAGCCATCCCTTGACCGCACCCGGGCATCGATCAGCCTCCCATTCTATCTGTACCAAATGGAGATTCCCCCGGTACAGCTATTGAAGGCTTCACGAACTACATGGTCAAAATAGATGTTAAATAATGTGGGAGCCAGAGGACATCCCTGTCGCACCCCAAGGTGTACAGGGAATGGCTCTGACTCCCGGCCACGTAGTTTTACCCGGGCCCGCTCACCATCATGAAGGTCCTTAATGATCGTGAGCAGAGGGTCAGGGACTCCAAAAGCACGAAGAACAACCCAGAGCCCAGGCCTACTGATGGTATCATAGGCCTTGACCAGGTCAAAAAAGCAGAGATGTAGGTCTAGTTGGAATTCCCTACACCTCTGCTGTAGCAAACGGACAGAAAATATGGCATCTGTGCAGGACCGCCCTTTCCTGAAACCGCATTGGGGCTCCGCAAGCCTCTCCTCAGCGTGCCTGGCAAGGCGATGTTGAATAATCCTTGCCAGGACCTTTCCCGGCACACTGAGGAGTGAGATGCCCCTGTAGTTGTTACAGTCTGTGCGGTCCCCCTTCTTAAAGAGGGGGACCACCAGGGCATCCTTCCAATCCTGCGGAACTTGTCCAGTGGTCCAGACTGTTGTTATGATGTCATATAGGGCAGTCTGTGCACAAACGCCACCCTCCCTCAATATTTCGCTTAGGAGATAATCTCTGCCCGGTGCCTTTCCTGGTCTCAGACTCCGGATCGCCTTCAGTACTTCCTCAACAGATGGCACCTCAGCCACACACACACACAGACACACAGACACGCAGACACACACACAGACACACACACTGATTAAGACAGTAGTAACGAATCTGTTTGCCGATTTAACCGATGATTTAATCTTTGCCGCTAATCATAGATTTGATGGTGGTCGTGATGGTGATGGTGGTGATGATGGTGGTGATGATGGTGGTGGTGATGATGGTGGTGATGGTGGTGGTGGTGGTGGTGATGGTGATAGTGGTGCTGCAGTGGTGCTGCAGTGGTGGTGATGGTGGTGGTGGTGATGGTGGTGGTGGTGGTGATGGTGGTGATGGTGGTGGTTGTCGTGATGGTGGTGGTGATAGTGGTGCTGCAGTGGTGGTGGTGGTGATGGTGGTGTAGTAAAACATCGCTAGCACTGGGGGAGAGACAAAGGCGGCCGGGCGTGGTCGTGCTGGCCACACCCCTCCTTTCCCTCTGTGTGTAGCCACGGTGCCGGTAGCCTTCATAGACGCTGCTGCTACTGCTCGCTACTAAAAGCACTTGCCCCTACAGCCCTGTTATAGGCTACCTGGGGTAGCTTTGTCTGTGTCTGTGTAACAGCACTTGCCCCTACAGCCCTGATAGAGGCTACCTGGGGTAGCTTTGTCTGTGTCTGTGTAACAGCACTTGCCCCTACAGCCCTGCTAGAGGCTACCTGGGGTAGCTTTGTCTGTGTTGTGACGATTCATAATTGGTGGTGAAATGTTGATTACCTCGCCTGGTATACAGGAGGTCGTGGGTTCGATCCCAGACCCCGGGAGATGTTGACTACCTCGCCAGGTCTACAGGAGGTCGTGGGTTCTATCTCAGACACTGAGAGATGTTGACTACCTCGCCTGGTATACAGGAGGTCGTGGGTTCCCTCCTAGACCCTGAGGGATGTTGACTACCTCGCCTGGTATACAGGAGGTCGTGGGTTCGATCCCAGACCCTGAGAGATGTTGACTACCTCGACTGGTCTACAGGAGGTCATGGGTTCTATCTCAGACACTGAGAGATGTTGACTACCTCGCCTGGTCTACAGGAGGTCGTGGGTTCGATCCCAGACCCCGGGAGATGTTGACTACCTCGCCTGGTATACAGGAGGTCGTGGTGTCGATCTCAGACCATGAGAGATGTTTACTACCTCGCCTGGTATACAGGAGGTCGTGGGTTCCCTCCTAGACCCTGAGGGATGTTGACTACCTCGCCTGGTATACAGGAGGTCGTGGATTCGATCCCAGACCCCGGGAGATGTTGACTACCTCGCCTGGTAGTTCAATTTGCCAATGAAAAGTTGTCACATGGAAAGAGCTGTGATCACGGTGATGGTGATGATGGTGGTATTAATATTTGCTGATGTTACCAAGGTTATGATGCTGCTGATGAAGTTTGCCATTGTTTGAATTAAATAATTGAAGCAATGGAGATGTTTGGAGTCACTCACACACACGCACTCACAAAAACATCCCTAGCACTGGGGAGAGACACACTCATCACTCACCCATTCCACTCATCACCCACTCATTCACCCACTCACTCACCCACTCACTCACCCACTCACCCACCCACCCACTCACCCACCCACTCACTCACCCACCCACCCACTCACTCACCCACCCATCCACTCATCACTCACCACTCACCCACTCACTCACCCACCCACTCACTCACCCACTCACCCACCCACTCACTCACTCACCCACTCACTCACTCACCACCCACTCACTCACCCACTCACCCACTCACTCACCCACCCACTCACTCACCCACTCACCCACCCACTCACTCACCACTCACTCACCCACTCACTCACTCACCCACCCACCCACTCACTCACCCACTCACTCACCCACCCACTCACTCACCCACCCACCCACTCATTCACCCACTCACCCACCCACTCACTCACCCACCCACTCACTCACTCACCCACTCACTCACTCACCCACCCACTCACTCACCCACTCACCCACTCACTCACTCACCTACCCTCACACAAAACCAACCAGACACTTGTAAACTTAATGCAAATGAATTTTGATTTAAAGCTTTCGTGACTGCAGGGATTCATCATCTTGGTTCTTTCGGTAAAGTCACCACCACGTAGAAGGGAAACAATAAAATAATAAAAATATAAAACAATAAAATTATTATTCTTGGTTCTTTGGGTAAAGTCACCACCACCACGTAGAAGGGAAACAATAAAATAATAAAAATATAAAACAATAAAATTATTATTCTCGGTTCTTTGGGTAAAGTCACCACCACCACGTAGAAGGGAAACAATAAAATAATAAAAATATAAAACAATACAATTATTATTCTTGGTTCTTTGGGTAAAGTCACCGCCACGTAGAAGGGAAACAATAAAATAATAAAAATATAAAACAATAAAATTATTATTTTTGGCTCTTTCGGTAAAGTCACCACCACGTAGAAGGGAAACAATAAAATAATAAAAATATAAAACAATACAATTATTATTCTTGGTTCTTTGGGTAAAGTCACCGCCACGTAGAAGGGAAACAAAATAATAAAAATATAAAACAATAAAATTAATATTCTTGGCTCTTTCGGTAAAGTCACCACCACGTAGAAGGGAAACAATCAAATAATAAAAATATAAAACAATACAATTATTATTCTTGGTTCTTTGGGTAAAGTCACCACCACGTAGAAGGGAAACAATAAAATAATAAAAATATAAAACAATACAATTATTATTCTTGGTTCTTTGGGTAAAGTCACCGCCACGTAGAAGGGAAACAATAAAATAATAAAAATATAAAACAATAAAATTATTATTCTTGGCTCTTTCGGTAAAGTCACCACCACGTAGAAGGGAAACAATAAAATAATAAAAATATAAAACAATACAATTATTATTCTTGGTTCTTTGGGTAAAGTCACCGCCACGTAGAAGGGAAACAAAATAATAAAAATATAAAACAATAAAATTAATATTCTTGGCTCTTTCGGTAAAGTCACCACCACGTAGAAGGGAAACAATCAAATAATAAAAATATAAAACAATACAATTATTATTCTTGGTTCTTTGGGTAAAGTCACCACCACGTAGAAGGGAAACAATAAAATAATAAAAATATAAAACAATAAAATTATTCTTGGTTCTTTGGGTAAAGTCACCACCACCACGTAGAAGGGAAACAATAAAATAATAAAAATATAAAACAATAAAATTATTATTCTTGGTTCTTTGGGTAAAGTCACCACCACCACGTAGAAGGGAAACAATAAAATAATAAATATATAAAACAATACAATTATTATTCTTGGTTCTTTGGGTAAAGTCACCACGTAGAAGGGAAACAATAAAATAATAAAACAATAAAATTATTATTCTTGGTTCTTTGGGTAAAGTCACCACCACGTAGAAGGGAAACAATAAAATAATAAAAATATAAAACAATAAAATTATTATTCTTGGTTCTTTGGGTAAAGTCACCACCATGTAGAAGGGAAACAATAAAATAATAAAAATATAAAACAATAAAATTATTGTAAAACAATAAAATTGTTATTCTTGGTTCTTTGGGTAAAGTCACCACCACGTTAGAAGGGAAACAATAAAATAATAATATATATATAAAACAATAAAATTATTATTCTTGGCTCTTTGGGTAAAGTCACCACCACGTAGAAGGGAAACAATAAAATAATAAAAATATAAAACAATAAAATTATTATTCTTGGTTCTTTCGGTCAAGTCACGTAGAAGGGAAACAATAAAATAATACAAATATAAAACAATAAAATTATTATTCTTGGTTCTTTGGGTAAAGTCACCACCACCACGTAGAAGGGAAATAATAAAATAATAAAAATATAAAACAATAAAATTAGTATTCTTGGTTCTTTGGGTAAAGTCACCACCACCACGTTAGAAGGGAAACAATAAAATAATAAAAATATAAAACAATAAAATTATTATTCTTGGTTCTTTGGGTAAAGTCACCACCACCACGTAGAAGGGAAACAATAAAATAATAAAAATATAAAACAATAAATTATTATTCTTGGTTCTTTGGGTAAAGTCACCACCACGTAGAAGGGAAACAATAAAATAATAAATATATAAACAATACAATTATTATTCTTGGTTCTTTGGGTAAAGTCACCACGTAGAAGGGAAACAATAAAATAATAAAACAATAAAATTATTATTCTTGGTTCTTTGGGTAAAGTCACCACCACGTAGAAGGGAAACAATAAAATAATAAAAATATAAAACAATAAAATTATTATTCTTGGTTCTTTGGGTAAAATCACCACGTAGAAGGGAAACAATAAAATAATAAAAATATAAAACTATAAAATTATTATTCTTGGTTCTTTGGGTAAAGTCACCACCACGTAGAAGGGAAACAATAAAATAATAAAAATATAAAACAATAAAATTATTATTCTTGGTTCTTTGGGTAAAGTCACCACGTAGAAGGGAAACAATAAAATAATAAAACAATAAAATTATTATTCTTGGTTCTTTGGGTAAAGTCACCACCACGTAGAAGGGAAACAATAAAATAATAAAAATATAAAACAATAAAATTATTATTCTTGGCTCTTTGGGTAAAGTCACCACCACGTAGAAGGGAAACAATAAAATAATAAAAATATAAAACAATAAAATTATTATTCTTGGTTCTTTGGGTAAAGTCACCACCACGTAGAAAGGAAACAATAAAATAATAAAAATATAAAACAATAAAATAATAAAAAATATAAAACAATAAAATAATAAAAATATAAAACAATAAAATTATTATTCTTGGTTCTTTGGGTAAAGTCACCACCACGTAGAAAGGAAACAATAAAATAATAAAAATATAAAACAATAAAATAATAAAAAATATAAAATAATAAAATAATAAAAATATAAAACAATAGAATTCTCACAACGTTTCGACTGCAACACACAAGCAGCAATCATCATCAGGTGTGAAAACCACAGCAAGAAATTTTGAAAAAGTGGCGTTTTTTTTAACGTTAGCACCACGGAGAGCGATTTGGCAAGTTTATTCAGACGGACGAGTCCATCTATGTTCGGAAAGAGAGGAGGGGGGAGTCGAAAATAATGGACGCCGTCTGAAAGCCACCGTAAGCGTGATCAATCAGATCAAGACTCGAAATGGTTCATCAAATCCTTCCATTGATTGCTAAACAATAAAATTATTTTTCTTGGTTCTTTCGGTAAAGTCACCACCACCACCACGTAGAAGGGAAACAATAAAGTAATAAAAATATAAAACATTAAAATTATTATTCTTGGTTATTTGGGTAAAGTCACCACCACCACGTAGAAGGGAAACAATAAAATAATAAAAATATAAAACAATAAAATTAATATTCTTGGCTCTTTCGGTAAAGTCACCACCACGTAGAAGGGAAACAATAAAATAATAAAAATATAAAACAATAAAATTATTATTCTTGGTTCTTTGGGTAAAGTCACCACCACCACCACGTAGAAGGGAAACAATAAAATAATAAAAATCTAAAACAATAGAATTCTCACAACGTTTCGACTGCAACACACAAGCAGCAATCATCATCAGGTGTGAAAACCACAGCAAGAAATTTTGAAAAAAGTGGCGTTTTTTTTTAACGTTAGCACCACGGAGAGCGATTTGGCAAGTTTATTCAGATAGACGAGTCCATCTATGTTCGAAAAAGAGAGGAGGGGGGAGACGAAAATAATGGACGCCGTCTGAAAGCCACCGTAAGCGTGATCAATCAGATCAAGACCCGAAATGGTTCATCAAATCCTTCCATTGATTGCTAAGCCAGAATCCATCTTCTTGTTTTAGTTCAGCCGAGGATCCCGTCGCTCGCTCGTTCGCTCGTTCGCTCGTTCGCTCCCAGCGTCCCTATCCTATTCCCTGCTCCCGTTCCCTACCCAACTCTCGACCCTCCCTTGCTTCACCCCTCCCGGCTGCCGTGCCTCGCTGTCTCGGCCGCCTGACACCACGGCAGCCTTCGGCTGCCCCTAGCGACCCTCCCCTAGCCTGCCCAGGTCCACGCGGGACTTCTCTCGCCCCCAGGGGGAATGCTCTTAACTAGCTCGGCGGGTCCCGCTTCAGCTTCCCCTTGTCCCTCTGCCTTCAACATACTTTTACCTCGGGGCCTCGTCTTGCCCATCGTATACATCCCTCGGGACACCCTTCCAGAACATTCTCCAGGAGATCCCTCGGTGATTGGCAGATTCCGGTCCATCTCCCCCCCCCCCCCCCTTGTTTACAACCAACGGAATCACCCCGACGGAATCACCCCGACGGAATCACCCCGACGGAATCACCCCGACGGAATCACCCCGACGGAATCACCCCGACGGAATCACCCCGACGGAATCACCCCGACGGAATCACCCCGACGGAATCACCCCGACGGAATCACCCCGACGGAATCACCCCGACGGAATCACCCCGACGGAATTACCCCGACGGAATTACCCCGACGGAATCACCCCGACGGAATCACCCCGACGGAATCACCCCGACGGAATCACCCCGACGGAATCACCCCGACGGAATCACCCCGACGGAATCACCCCGACGGAATTACCCCGACGGAATCACCCCGACGGAATCACCCCGACGGAATCACCCCGACGGAATCACCCCGACGGAATCACCCCGACGGAATCACCCCGACGGAATCACCCCGACGGAATTACCCCGACGGAATCACCCCGACGGAATCACCCCGACGGCCATCCTGACCCCGGCTGCTCTCCACGTCCCCACGGTGATTCTCACCAACCTCCTCTGCTGGCTGCCCGGCACGGACATCCAGCCGCTCTCGAATATGCGCGCGTTGGACCACTACATCACCCCCCCCCCCCTCCACCACCACCACCACCACCACCACCACCGCCCCCGTGATGAAAAAGCCAGCCGTCCCGGCTAAAACGCAACCAGTGGGCCCGGCGTGTAAACCAACAGCAGCAACAGCAGCGGTGACGGTGAAGTGCCACAATAACCGGTGGGTGTGCGGTGGAACGCCCCCCCCCCCCCGCGCAATGCCCTCAGCTGCCGGTCCGTCAACCCCCTGAGTGGGTCAGCTTGGGGACTTTACCCCCCCCCCCCCCCCTTGCACGACGGTGGCCACTCGCTGGAGGCGCTGACACCACCGCCTCCAAGAGCCCACCAGCCGGCTCATCCCGTGCCATCAGAGGCGGTCCTGCAGGCGCCCGAGGGGGCAGACCGCTGGGGCCTCGTCCGCATGCGAGGCCCGACCTCACCCGGGGGGGGGGGGGGGGGGGGCCAGGGTGCCTCGGGTCCGTTGGGGGGGGGGGGGGGCATGTGGGGCCCATCTGTAAGCGGCGGCTCCTTAAGCAACCCGCGAGGAAAAGAATTATTGGCCTGGTCGGCGAGCGGACGATCCGGTGGGCCTTTCATCAAGGAGGAAATCCCAGGTCAGGAAAGCCTTTTGGGTGATTGAAGCCGCAAGATTGGTCCACCGATGGGCCACGCCACAGGCCATCGGGTGAGGACCTCGAGCCCTATGAGAAATGGCTCAGATGTGCAGGCCTTGACTTCAACATAGTCATTTCTGTGACCAGTCACTAGCTAATCACTCAGCTATTTCAATGCTAAATTCGCCTAGTTATTTCAATGCTAAATTCTCCTGTTTGATTTGTACTAGGTGCCTCGGTGAATGTGTATGCTCTGACTTTAACGTAGCTATTTCTGTGACCAGTTACAAGCTAATCACTCAGCCATTTCAATGCTAAATTCTATGCTAATTCCTTTGTCAAGGGGTGCCTCTGCGGATGTGTATGCTTTAACTTAGCCATTTCAATGAGCCATTTCAATGCTAAATTCTATGCTAATTCCTTTGTCAAGGGGTGCCTCTGCGGATGTGTATACTTTAACTTAGCTATTTCAATGAGCCATTTCAATGCTAAATTCTATGCTAATTCCTTTGTCAAGGGGTGCCTCTGCGGATGTGTATGCTTTAACTTAGCTATTTCAATGCTAAATTCTATGCTAATTTCTTTATCAAGGGGTGCCTCTGCGGATGTGTAGCCTTTAACTTTTAACATAGCTATTTCTGTGACCAGTCACAAGCTAATTACTCAGCCATTTCAATGCTAAATTATATACTAATTCCTTTGTCAAGGCGCTTTGTTTCCTCTCACACAGCTTAAAGGTCGCGATCTGAACGTGGCTCTTTCACTCCAGCGCTGTCCTACCAGACAGTCTCGTCCCTTCACCTGATGAAGGCCGCTTGTGTTGTGGCCGAAACGTCGTGAGAATTTTATTGTGTTATTTTATTTTATCAATTTATTATTTTATTCTCATTCTACGTGGTGGTGACTTTACCGAAAGAACCAAAGAAGATATTTGTAAACCTCTCGGGGTGACGGGGAACGGACCCAAAATATCCAGGGCAGCAATCTCTAATAATAGGGTGGTTTTTCCCCTTTTTTCCTGGCAACAAAAACTGAAACCTTTTTACGAGGATTCATCCGGTCGAGCACCAATTGGGTCGAGGCTTCAAAAGAAAGCCATCCCTTGGTGTGGACCAATCAGTTTCAAGGACAATGCCACACGTATTATCACGGTGTGTAATTTTTTGTTCGCATTTTGACTGCAGGTATTGTGGTTAATGCGGTAAACGCGAATCCTCGTTAAAAAAAGGTTTCAGTTTTTGCTGCCGTAAAAAAAAGGGGTAAAACCATCCTATTAAATTTTGATTTAAAGCTTTCGTGACTGCAGTAATTCATATTCTTAGCTCTTTCGGTAAAGTCACCACGTTGAAGGGAAACAACAAAATAATAAAATATATATAAAACAATAAAAAATTCTCACGACGTTTCGACCATAACTCAAACGGTCGTCTTCAGGTGTGTTGGTTCGCATAAATTTATTATTTTTGTTGTTGTTTCCCTTCAACGTGACTTTACCGAAAAAACTAAGCATATAACCATCCTATTGTTACATTTTGGTACTGGAAAAGGAGGTCTAATGAGCCAACGATCTCGCTGACACGGGAGACCTGCATGAAATTGTAGTGGCACAGGGTCAGTGCGGGTTTGTTTGGTTTTTCATTCACACAAACGCACGCGGTTTTATTTCAGGTACAAGCTAATCACTCAGCTATCTCAATGCTAAATTCTATGCTAATTCCATTGTCAAGGGGTGCCTCTGCGGATGTGTATGCCTTAACTTAGCTATTTCAATGCTAAATTCTATGCTAATTCCTTTATCAAGGGGTGCCTCTGCGGATGTGTAAACTTTAACTTAGCTATTTCAATGAGCCATTTCAATGCTAAATTCTCCTGTTTGATTTGTACTAGGTGCCTCTGCGGATGTGTATGCTTTAACTTTTAACATAGCTATTTCTGTGACCAGTCACAAGCTAATCATTCAGCCATTTCAATGCTAAATTCTATGATAATTCCTTTGTCAAGGCGCTTTGTTTCCTCTCACACAGCTTAAAGGTCGCGATCTGAACGTGGCTCTCTCACTCCAGCGCTGTCCTACCAGACAGTCTCGCCCCCCTTCACCTGACGAAGGCCGCTTGTGTTGTGGCCGAAACGTCGTGTTAGAATATTATTATCGTGTTATTTTATTTTATCAATGTATTATTTTTTTATTCTCATTCTACGTGGTGATGGTGGTGGTGGTGGTGACTTTTCCCGAAAGAACCAAAGAAGATGAATCCTTGCAGTCACGAAAGCTTTGAATCGAAATGTATTTTATTTTTTTTAATCGCGTGCACACCGATGAACGAGCTCGCCCCCTGCAGACGCAGGGGGCAAGCGGCCAGGCAGAGCCCCTGCAGTTCGACGGCCCACCGAACCCCTCCGTCGAGGCTAGAAGCCCCGAAGCCTCGTCCCTGTTCCAAGGACGGATCCTCCGCTCGCTTGCCGGCGTCCTCCAGCCCGGGGGGGGCCCCGGCGTGCCGTTCCCCCGCGAGGCGGCCGCACTCCTGCCGCTGGCACCGTCAAGGGAACGCCCCCCCCCCCCCCTTCGCGGGGGGGGGGGCTCATCTGGCCCCCCCCCCCGCGAGGGGCTCGTCGAACCCCGCAAAGGGGATTGTTGCACGCACGGGCGCGGCCGGCAACGGGAGACGGCGGTCTGCTCAGGGCCACGCGGAGTCGGGCGTCGAGGGCGAATATTCTTGGGGGGGGGGGGAAAAATCTGGGGTGCCCGGGAGCCGGCGGAGAACCGGCAACGCGCCCACCCCCCCCCCCCCCCCCCCCCCCCACCCACCGAAGGCGCTCCTCGGATTGGACGCTGTTCCCCCCCCCCCCCGTCGCCGCCGGGGGGAAACTTTTTTCAACAAATTTTCAACCGCTGGCAAAATTCTCGTCGAGATTTTCACCGCTGCGAGGTTTCAACCGCTACCAAAATGCTTGGCGAGATTTTCACCACCGCAAATTTTCAACCGCTGGCAAAATTCTCGTCGAGATTTTCACCGCCGCGAATTTTCAACCGCTGCCAAAATTCTCGTCGAGATTTTCACCGCTGCGAATTTTCAACCGCTACCAAAATTCTCGTCGAGATTTTAACCGCCGCGAATTTTCAACCGCTGCCAAAATCCTCGTCGAGATTTTCACCGCCGCAAATTTCCAACCGCTGCCAAAATTTCTTGTCGAGATTTTCACCGCTGCAAATTTTCAACCGCTACCAAAATGCTCGTCGAGATTTTAACCGCCGCGAATTTCCAACCGCTGGCAAAATGCCCGTCGAGATTTTCACCGCTCCAAATTTCAAACCGCTACCAAAATTCTCGTCGAGATTTTCACCGCTGCAAATTTTCAACCGCTACCAAAATCCTCGTCGAGATTTTCACCGCTGCAAATTTTCAACCGCTGCCAAAATTTCTTGTCGAGATTTTCACCGCTGCAAATTTTCAACCGCTACCAAAATGCCCGTCGAGATTTTCACCGCTGCAAATTTTCAACCGCTACCAAAATGCACGTCGAGATTTTCACCGCTGCAAATTTTCAACCGCTACCAAAATGCCCGTCGAGATTTTCACCGCTGCAAATTTTCAACCACTACCAAAATGCTCATCGAGATTTTCACCGCTGCAAATTTTCAACCGCTACCAAAATTCTCGTCGAGATTTTCACCGCCGCAAATTTCCAACCGCTGGCAAAATGCCCGTCGAGATTTTCACCGCTCCAAATTTCAAACCGCTACCAAAATTCTCGTCGAGATTTTCACCGCCGCGAGTTTTCAACTGGTAGCAAAATTCTCGTCGAGATTTTCACCGCTGCAAATTTTCAACCGCTGCCAAAATTATCGTCGAGATTTTCACCGACGCGAGGTTTCAACCGCTGGCAAAATGCCCGTCGAGATTTTCACCGCCACAAATTTTCAACCGCTGGCAAAATTTCTTGTCGAGATTTTCACCGCTGCAAATTTTCAACCGCTGCCAAAATTTCTTGTCGAGATTTTCACCGCTGCAAATTTTCAACCGCTACCAAAATGCCCGTCGAGATTTTCACCGCCACAAATTTTCAACCGCTGGCAAAATTTCTTGTCGAGATTTTCACCGCTGCAAATTTTCAACCGCTGCCAAAATTTCTTGTCGAGATTTTCACCGCTGCAAATTTTCAACCGCTACCAAAATGCCCGTCGAGATTTTCACTGCTGCAAATTTTCAACCGCTACCAAAATGCCCGTCGAGATTTTCACCGCTGCAAATTTTCAACCGCTACCAAAATTCTCGTCGAGATTTTCACCGCCGCAAATTTTCAACCGCTACCAAAATGCCCATCGAGATTTTCACCGCTGCAAATTTTCAACCGCTACCAAAATGCCCGTCGAGATTTTCACCGCTGCAAATTTTCACCGCTACCAAAATGCCCGTCGAGATTTTCACCGCTGCAAATTTTCAACCGCTACCAAAATGCCCGTCGAGATTTTCACCGCTGCAAATTTTTAACCGCTACCAAAATGCTCGTCGAGATTTTAACCGCCGCGAATTTTCAACCGCTGCCAAAATCCTCGTCGAGATTTTCACCGCTCCAAATTTCAAACCGCTACCAAAATTCTCGTCGAGATTTTCACCGACGCGAGGTTTCAACCGCTGGCAAAATGCTCGTCGAGATTTTCACCGCCACAAATTTTCAACCGCTGGCAAAATTTCTTGTCGAGATTTTCACCGCTGCAAATTTTCAACCGCTGCCAAAATTTCTTGTCGAGATTTTCACCGCTGCAAATTTTCAACCGCTACCAAAATGCCAGTCGAGATTTTCACCGCTGCAAATTTTCACCGCTACCAAAATGCCCGTCGAGATTTTCACCGCTGCAAATTTTCAACCGCTACCAAAATGCCCGTCGAGATTTTCACCGCCGCAAATTTCCAACCGCTACCAAAATGCCCGTCGAGATTTTCACCGCCACAAATTTTCAACCGCTACCAAAATGCCCGTCGAGATTTTAACCGCCGCGAATTTTCAACCGCTGGCAAAATGCCCGTCGAGATTTTCACCGCTCCAAATTTCAAACCGCTACCAAAATCCTCGTCGAGATTTTCACCGCTGCAAATTTTCAACCGCTGCCAAAATTTCTTGTCGAGATTTTCACCGCCGCAAATTTCCAACCGCTACCAAAATGCTCATCGAGATTTTCACCGCCGCAAATTTCCAACCGCTACCAAAATTCTCGTCGAGATTTCACCGCTGCAAATTTTCAACCGCTACCAAAATCCTCGTCGAGATTTTCACCGCTGCAAATTTTAAACCGCTACCAAAATCCTCGTCGAGATTTTCACCGCCTCAAATTTTCAACCGCTGGCAAAATCCTCGTCGAGATTTTCACCGCTGCGAGGTTTCAACCGCTGCCAAAATTCTCGTCGAGATTTTCACCGCCTCAAATTTTCAACCGCTACCAAAATGCCCGTCGAGATTTTCACGGCCTCAAATTTTCAACCGCTGCCAAACTTCTCGTCGAGATTTTCACCGCTACCAAAATTATCATCGAGATTTTCACCGCCTCAAATTTTCGACCGCTACCAAACTGCTCGTCGAGATTTTCACCGCCGCGAGTTTTCAACCGCTGGCAAAATTCTCGTCGAGATTTTCACCGCTGCAAATTTCCAACCGCTGGCAAAATTCTCATCGAGATTTTCACCGCTGCAAATTTTCAACCGCTGGCAAAATTCTCGTCGAGATTTAACCGCTACCAAAATTCTCATCGAGATTTTCACCGCTGCAAATTTTCAACCGCTGCCAAAATCCTCGTCGAGATTTTCACCGCCGCAAATTTTCAACCGCTACCAAAATCCCCGTCGAGATTTTCACTGCTGCAAATTTCCAACCGCTACCAAAATCCTCGTCGAGATTTTCACCGCCGCAAATTTTCAACCGCTACCAAAATTCTCGTCGAGATTTTCACCGCTGCAAATTTTCAACCGCTGCCAAAATTCTCGTCGAGATTTTCACCGCCGCAAATTTTCCACCGCTGCCAAAATTCTCGTCGAGATTTTCACCGCCGCGAGGTTTCAACCGCTGCCAAAATTCTCGTCGAGATTTTCACCGCCGCGAATTTTCAACCGCTACCAAAATCCTCGTCGAGATTTTCACCGCCGCGAATTTTCAACCGCTACCAAAATGCTCGTCGAGATTTAACCGCTACCAAACTGCTCGGCGAGATTTTCACCGCTGCAAATTTTCAACCGCTGCCAAAATTCTCGTCGAGATTTTCACCGCTGCAAATTTTCAACCGCTGCCAAAATTCTCGTCGAGATTTTCACCGCCGCAAATTTTCAACCGCTACCAAAATCCTCGTCGAGATTTTCACCGCCGCAAATTTTCAACCGCTGCCAAAATTCTCGTCGAGATTTTCACCGCCGCAAATTTTCAACCGCTACCAAAATTCTCGTCGAGATTTTCACCGCTGCAAATTTTCAACCGCTGCCAAAATTCTCGTCGAGATTTTCACCGCCGCGAGTTTTCTACCGCTACCAAAATTCTCGTCGAGATTTTCACCGCCGCGAATTTTCCACCGCTACCAAAATGCCCGTCGAGATTTTCACCGCTGCAAATTTTCAACCGCTACCAAAATTCTCGTCGAGATTTTCACCGCTGCAAATTTTCAACCGCTACCAAAATGCCCGTCGAGATTTTCACCGCTGCAAATTTTCACCGCTACCAAAATGCCCGTCGAGATTTTCACCGCCACAAATTTCCAACCGCTACCAAAATGCCCGTCGAGATTTTCACCGCCGCAAATTTCCAACCGCTACCAAAATGCCCGTCGAGATTTTCACCGCCACAAATTTTCAACCGCTACCAAAATGCCCGTCGAGATTTTAACCGCCGCGAATTTTCAACCGCTGGCAAAATGCCCGTCGAGATTTTCACCGCTCCAAATTTCAAACCGCTACCAAAATCCTCGTCGAGATTTTCACCGCTGCAAATTTTCAACCGCTGCCAAAATTTCTTGTCGAGATTTTCACCGCCGCAAATTTTCAACCGCTACCAAAATGCTCGTTGAGATTTTCACCGCCGTAAGTTTTTAACCGCTACCAAAATGCTCATCGAGATTTTCACCGCTGCAAATTTCCAACCGCTACCAAAATGCTCATCGAGATTTTCACCGCCGCAAATTTCCAACCGCTACCAAAATGCTCATCGAGATTTTCACCGCCGCAAATTTCCAACCGCTACCAAAATTCTCGTCGAGATTTCACCGCTGCAAATTTTCAACCGCTACCAAAATGCCCGTCGAGATTTTCACCGCCGCGAGGTTTCAACCGGTACCAAAATCCTCATCGAGATTTTCACCGCTGCAAATTTCCAACCGCTACCAAAATGCTCGTCGAGATTTGACTGCTACCAAAATGTTCGTCGAGATTTTCACCGCCTCAAATTTTCAACCGCTGCCAAAATTCTCGTCGAGATTTTCACCGCCTCAAATTTTCAACCGCTACCAAAATGCCCGTCGAGATTTTCACCGCCTCAAATTTTCAACCGCTGCCAAACTTCTCGTCGAGATTTTCACCGCCTCAAATTTTCAACCGCTACCAAAATTCTCGTCGAGATTTTCACCGCTGCAAATTTCCAACCGCTGGCAAAATTCTCATCGAGATTTTCACCGCTGCAAATTTTCAACCGCTGGCAAAATTCTCGTCGAGATTTAACCGCTACCAAAATTCTCATCGAGATTTTCACCGCTGCAAATTTTCAACCGCTGCCAAAATGCCCGTCGAGATTTTCACTGCTGCAAATTTCCAACCGCTACCAAAATCCTCGTCGAGATTTTCACCGCCGCAAATTTTCAACCGCTACCAAAATCCCCGTCGAGATTTTCACTGCTGCAAATTTCCAACCGCTACCAAAATCCTCGTCGAGATTTTCACCGCCGCAAATTTTCAACCGCTACCAAAATTCTCGTCGAGATTTTCACCGCTGCAAATTTTCAACCGCTGCCAAAATTCTCGTCGAGATTTTCACCGCCGCAAATTTTCCACCGCTGCCAAAATTCTCGTCGAGATTTTCACCGCCGCGAGGTTTCAACCGCTGCCAAAATTCTCGTCGAGATTTTCACCGCTGCAAATTTTCAACCGCTACCAAAATCCTCGTCGAGATTTTCACCGCCGCGAATTTTCAACCGCTACCAAAATGCTCGTCGAGATTTAACCGCTACCAAACTGCTCGGCGAGATTTTCACCGCTGCAAATTTTCAACCGCTGCCAAAATTCTCGTCGAGATTTTCACCGCTGCAAATTTTCAACCGCTGCCAAAATTCTCGTCGAGATTTTCACCGCCGCAAATTTTCAACCGCTACCAAAATCCTCGTCGAGATTTTCACCGCCGCAAATTTTCAACCGCTGCCAAAATTCTCGTCGAGATTTTCACCGCTGCAAATTTTCAACCGCTACCAAAATTCTCGTCGAGATTTTCACCGCCGCAAATTTTCAACCGCTGCCAAAATTCTCGTCGAGATTTTCACCGCTGCAAATTTTCAACCGCTGCCAAAATCCTCGTCGAGATTTTCACCGCCGCAAATTTTCAACCGCTGGCAAAATTCTCGTCGAGATTTTCACCGCTGCAAATTTCCAACCGCTGGCAAAATTCTCATCGAGATTTTCACCGCTGCAAATTTTCAACCGCTGGCAAAATTCTCGTCGAGATTTAACCGCTACCAAAATTCTCATCGAGATTTTCACCGCTGCAAATTTTCAACCGCTGCCAAAATCCTCGTCGAGATTTTCACCGCCGCAAATTTTCAACCGCTACCAAAATCCCCGTCGAGATTTTCACTGCTGCAAATTTCCAACCGCTACCAAAATCCTCGTCGAGATTTTCACCGCCGCAAATTTTCAACCGCTACCAAAATTCTCGTCGAGATTTTCACCGCTGCAAATTTTCAACCGCTGCCAAAATTCTCGTCGAGATTTTCACCGCCGCAAATTTTCCACCGCTGCCAAAATTCTCGTCGAGATTTTCACCGCCGCGAGGTTTCAACCGCTGCCAAAATTCTCGTCGAGATTTTCACCGCCGCGAATTTTCAACCGCTACCAAAATCCTCGTCGAGATTTTCACCGCCGCGAATTTTCAACCGCTACCAAAATGCTCGTCGAGATTTAACCGCTACCAAACTGCTCGGCGAGATTTTCACCGCTGCAAATTTTCAACCGCTGCCAAAATTCTCGTCGAGATTTTCACCGCTGCAAATTTTCAACCGCTGCCAAAATTCTCGTCGAGATTTTCACCGCCGCAAATTTTCAACCGCTACCAAAATCCTCGTCGAGATTTTCACCGCCGCAAATTTTCAACCGCTGCCAAAATTCTCGTCGAGATTTTCACCGCCGCAAATTTTCAACCGCTACCAAAATTCTCGTCGAGATTTTCACCGCTGCAAATTTTCAACCGCTGCCAAAATTCTCGTCGAGATTTTCACCGCCGCGAGTTTTCTACCGCTACCAAAATTCTCGTCGAGATTTTCACCGCCGCGAATTTTCCACCGCTACCAAAATGCCCGTCGAGATTTTCACCGCTGCAAATTTTCAACCGCTACCAAAATTCTCGTCGAGATTTTCACCGCTGCAAATTTTCAACCGCTACCAAAATGCCCGTCGAGATTTTCACCGCTGCAAATTTTCACCGCTACCAAAATGCCCGTCGAGATTTTCACCGCCACAAATTTCCAACCGCTACCAAAATGCCCGTCGAGATTTTCACCGCCGCAAATTTCCAACCGCTACCAAAATGCCCGTCGAGATTTTCACCGCCACAAATTTTCAACCGCTACCAAAATGCCCGTCGAGATTTTAACCGCCGCGAATTTTCAACCGCTGGCAAAATGCCCGTCGAGATTTTCACCGCTCCAAATTTCAAACCGCTACCAAAATCCTCGTCGAGATTTTCACCGCTGCAAATTTTCAACCGCTGCCAAAATTTCTTGTCGAGATTTTCACCGCCGCAAATTTTCAACCGCTACCAAAATGCTCGTTGAGATTTTCACCGCCGTAAGTTTTTAACCGCTACCAAAATGCTCATCGAGATTTTCACCGCTGCAAATTTCCAACCGCTACCAAAATGCTCATCGAGATTTTCACCGCCGCAAATTTCCAACCGCTACCAAAATGCTCATCGAGATTTTCACCGCCGCAAATTTCCAACCGCTACCAAAATTCTCGTCGAGATTTCACCGCTGCAAATTTTCAACCGCTACCAAAATGCCCGTCGAGATTTTCACCGCCGCGAGGTTTCAACCGGTACCAAAATCCTCATCGAGATTTTCACCGCTGCAAATTTCCAACCGCTACCAAAATGCTCGTCGAGATTTGACTGCTACCAAAATGTTCGTCGAGATTTTCACCGCCTCAAATTTTCAACCGCTGCCAAAATTCTCGTCGAGATTTTCACCGCCTCAAATTTTCAACCGCTACCAAAATGCCCGTCGAGATTTTCACCGCCTCAAATTTTCAACCGCTGCCAAACTTCTCGTCGAGATTTTCACCGCCTCAAATTTTCAACCGCTACCAAAATTCTCGTCGAGATTTTCACCGCTGCAAATTTCCAACCGCTGGCAAAATTCTCATCGAGATTTTCACCGCTGCAAATTTTCAACCGCTGGCAAAATTCTCGTCGAGATTTAACCGCTACCAAAATTCTCATCGAGATTTTCACCGCTGCAAATTTTCAACCGCTGCCAAAATGCCCGTCGAGATTTTCACTGCTGCAAATTTCCAACCGCTACCAAAATCCTCGTCGAGATTTTCACCGCCGCAAATTTTCAACCGCTACCAAAATCCCCGTCGAGATTTTCACTGCTGCAAATTTCCAACCGCTACCAAAATCCTCGTCGAGATTTTCACCGCCGCAAATTTTCAACCGCTACCAAAATTCTCGTCGAGATTTTCACCGCTGCAAATTTTCAACCGCTGCCAAAATTCTCGTCGAGATTTTCACCGCCGCAAATTTTCCACCGCTGCCAAAATTCTCGTCGAGATTTTCACCGCCGCGAGGTTTCAACCGCTGCCAAAATTCTCGTCGAGATTTTCACCGCTGCAAATTTTCAACCGCTACCAAAATCCTCGTCGAGATTTTCACCGCCGCGAATTTTCAACCGCTACCAAAATGCTCGTCGAGATTTAACCGCTACCAAACTGCTCGGCGAGATTTTCACCGCTGCAAATTTTCAACCGCTGCCAAAATTCTCGTCGAGATTTTCACCGCTGCAAATTTTCAACCGCTGCCAAAATTCTCGTCGAGATTTTCACCGCCGCAAATTTTCAACCGCTACCAAAATCCTCGTCGAGATTTTCACCGCCGCAAATTTTCAACCGCTGCCAAAATTCTCGTCGAGATTTTCACCGCTGCAAATTTTCAACCGCTACCAAAATTCTCGTCGAGATTTTCACCGCCGCAAATTTTCAACCGCTGCCAAAATTCTCGTCGAGATTTTCACCGCTGCAAATTTTCAACCGCTGCCAAAATCCTCGTCGAGATTTTCACCGCCGCAAATTTTCAACCGCTGCCAAAATTCTCGTCGAGATTTTCACCGCCGCAAATTTTCAACCGCTACCAAAATCCTCGTCGAGATTTTCACCGCTGCGATTTTTCAACCGCTGGCAAAATTCTCGTCGAGATTTTCACCGCCGCAAATTTCCAACCGCTACCAAAATGCCCGTCGAGATTTTTACCGCTGCAAATTTTCAACCGCTACCAAAATGTTCGTCGAGATTTTCACCGCCGCGAGTTTTCAACCGCTGCCAAAATTCTCGTCGAGATTTTCACCGCTGCAAATTTTCAACCGCTACCAAAATGCTCGTTGAGATTTTCACCGCCGCAAATTTTCAACCGCTACCAAAATGCCCGTCGAGATTTTCACCGCTGCAAATTTCCAACCGCTGCCAAAATGCTTGGCGAGATTTAACCGCTACCAAAATGCCCGTCGAGATTTTCACCGCCGCAAATTTTCAACCGCTACCAAAATGCTTGTCGAGATTTTCACCGCTGCAAATTTTCAACCGCTACCAAAATGCTCGTTGAGATTTTCACCGCTGCAAATTTCCAACCGCTGCCAAAATTTCTTGTCGAGATTTTCACCGCTGCAAATTTTCAACCGCTACCAAAATCCTCATCGAGATTTTCACCGCCGCAAATTTTCAACCGCTACCAAAATGCCCGTCGAGATTTTCACCGCCGCGAGGTTTCAACCGCTGGCAAAATGCCCGTCGAGATTTTCACCGCCGCAAATTTTCAACCGCTACCAAAATGCCCGTCGAGATTTTCACCGCTGCAAATTTTCAACCGCTGCCAAAATGCTCATCGAGATTTTCACCGCCGCAAATTTCCAACCGCTACCAAAATCCTCGTCGAGATTTTCACCGCTGCAAATTTTCAACCGCTGCCAAAATTCTCGTCGAGATTTTCACCGCTGCAAATTTTCAACCGCTGCCAAAATTCTCGTCGAGATTTTCACCGCTGCAAATTTTCAACCGCTGCCAAAATTCTCGTCGAGATTTTCACCGCCGCAAATTTTCAACCGCTACCAAAATCCTCGTCGAGATTTTCACCGCCGCAAATTTTCAACCGCTGCCAAAATTCTCGTCGAGATTTTCACCGCTGCAAATTTTCAACCGCTGCCAAAATTCTCGTCGAGATTTTCACCGCCGCAAATTTTCAACTGCTACCAAAATCCTCGTCGAGATTTTCACCGCTGCGAGGTTTCAACCGCTGGCAAAATTCTCGTCGAGATTTTCACCGCCGCAAATTTCCAACCGCTACCAAAATGCCCGTCGAGATTTTTACCGCTGCAAATTTTCAACCGCTACCAAAATGTTCGTCGAGATTTTCACCGCCGCGAGTTTTCAACCGCTGCCAAAATTCTCGTCGAGATTTTCACCGCTGCAAATTTTCAACCGCTGCCAAAATTCTCGTCGAGATTTTCATCGCCGCAAATTTTCAACCGCTACCAAAATGCCCGTCGAGATTTTCACCGCTGCAAATTTCCAACCGCTGCCAAAATGCTTGGCGAGATTTAACCGCTACCAAAATGCCCGTCGAGATTTTCACCGCCGCAAATTTCCAACCGCTGCCAAAATGCTTGGCGAGATTTTCACCGCCGCAAATTTCCAACCGCTACCAAAATGCTCGTTGAGATTTTCACCGCTGCAAATTTCCAACCGCTGCCAAAATTTCTTGTCGAGATTTTCACCGCTGCAAATTTTCAACCGCTACCAAAATCCTCATCGAGATTTTCACCGCCGCAAATTTTCAACCGCTACCAAAATGCCCGTCGAGATTTTCACCGCCGCGAGGTTTCAACCGCTGGCAAAATGCCCGTCGAGATTTTCACCGCCGCAAATTTTCAACCGCTACCAAAATGCCCGTCGAGATTTTCACCGCTGCAAATTTTCAACCGCTGCCAAAATGCTCATCGAGATTTTCACCGCCGCAAATTTCCAACCGCTACCAAAATTCTCGTCGAGATTTTCACCGCCGCGAGTTTTCAACCGCTACCAAAATGCCCGTCGAGATTTTCACCGCCGCAAGTTTTCAACCGCTACCAAAATGCCCGTCGAGATTTTCACCGCCGCAAGTTTTCAACTGCTACCAAAATCCTCGTCGAGATTTTCACCGCCGCGAGGTTTCAACCGCTACCAAAATGCCCGTCGAGATTTTCACCGCCGCGAGGTTTCAACCGCTACCAAAATGCCCGTCGAGATTTTCACCGCTGCAAATTTTCAACCGCTACCAAAATGTTCGTCGAGATTTTCACCGCTGCAAATTTTCAACCGCTACCAAAATGCCCGTCGAGATTTTCACCGCTGCAAATTTTCAACCGCTACCAAAATGCCCGTCGAGATTTTCACCGCCGCGAATTTTCAACCGCTGACAAAATTCTCGTCGAGATTTTCACCGCTGCAAATTTTCAACCGCTACCAAAATGCCCGTCGAGATTTTTACTGCTGCAAATTTTCAACCGCTACCAAAATGTTCGTCGAGATTTTCACCACTGCAAATTTTCAACCGCTGCCAAAATTCTCGTCGAGATTTTCACCGCCGCAAATTTTCAACCGCTACCAAACTGCCCGTCGAGATTTTCACCGCTGCAAATTTTTAACCGCTACCAAAATGCTCATCGAGATTTTCACCGCTGCAAATTTTCAACCGCTACCAGAATGCTTGGCAAGATTTAACCGCTACCAAAATCCTCGTCGAGATTTTCACCGCCGCAAATTTTCAACCGCTGGCAAAATGCCCGTCGAGATTTTCACCGCCGCAAATTTCCAACCGCTACCAAAATGCCCGTCGAGATTTTCACCGCTGCAAATTTTCAACCGCTGCCAAAATGCTCATCGAGATTTTCACCGCCGCAAATTTCCAACCGCTACCAAAATTCTCGTCGAGATTTTCACCGCTGCAAATTTTCAACCGCTACCAAAATGTTCGTCGAGATTTTCACCACTGCAAATTTTCAACCGCTGCCAAAATTCTCGTCGAGATTTTCACCGCCGCAAATTTTCAACCGCTACCAAACTGCCCGTCGAGATTTTCACCGCTGCAAATTTTTAACAGCTACCAAAATTCTTGTCGAGATTTTCACCGCCGCAAATTTTCAACCGCTACCAAAATGCTCATCGAGATTTTCACCGCTGCAAATTTTCAACCGCTACCAAAATGCTTGGCAAGATTTAACCGCTACCAAAATCCTCGTCGAGATTTTCACCGCCGCGAGGTTTCAACCGCTACCAAAATCCTCGTCGAGATTTTCACCGCCGCAAATTTTCAACCGCTGGCAAAATTCTCGTCGAGATTTTCACCGCCGCAAATTTCCAACCGCTACCAAAATGACCGTCGAGATTTTCACCGCTGCGAGGTTTCAACCGCTGCCAAAATTCTCGTCGAGATTTTCACCGCCGCAAATTTTCAACTGCTACCAAAATCCTCGTCGAGATTTTCACCGCTGCGAGGTTTCAACCGCTGGCAAAATTCTCGTCGAGATTTTCACCGCCGCAAATTTTCAACCGCTGCCAAAATTCTCGTCGAGATTTTCACCGCCGCAAATTTTCAACCGCTACCAAAATCCTCGTCGAGATTTTCACCGCCGCAAATTTTCAACCGCTGGCAAAATTCTCGTCGAGATTTTCACCGCCGCAAATTTCCAACCGCTACCAAAATGACCGTCGAGATTTTCACCGCTGCGAGGTTTCAACCGCTGCCAAAATTCTCGTCGAGATTTTCACCGCCGCGAATTTTCAACCGCTACCAAAATCCTCGTCGAGATTTTCACCGCCGCGAATTTTCAACCGCTACCAAAATGCTCGTCGAGATTTAACCGCTACCAAAATGACCGTCGAGATTTTCACCGCTGCGAGGTTTCAACCGCTGCCAAAATTCTCGTCGAGATTTTCACCGCTGCAAGTTTTCAACCGCTGCCAAAATTCTCGTCGAGATTTTCACCGCCGCAAATTTTCAACCGCTACCAAAATGCTCGTCGAGATTTTCACCGCTGCAAGTTTTCAACCACTACCAAAATGCCCGTCGAGATTTTCACCGCTGCAAATTTTCAACCCCTACCAAAATCCTCGTCGAGATTTTCACCGGTGCAAATTTTCAACCGCTACCAAAATTCTCGTCGAGATTTTCACCGCTGCAAATTTTCAACCGCTACCAAAATTCTCGTCGAGATTTTCACCGCCGCAAATTTTCAACCGCTGGCAAAATCCTCGTCGAGATTTTCACCGCCGCAAATTTTCAACCGCTACCAAAATTCTCGTCGAGATTTTCACCGCCGGGAATTTTCAACCGCTACCAAAATTCTCGTCGAGATTTTCACCGCCGCAAATTTTCAACCGCTGGCAAAATCCTCGTCGAGATTTTCACCGCCGCAAATTTTCAACCGCTACCAAAATGCTCGACGAGATTTTCATCGCCGCAAATTTTCAACCGCTACCAAAATTCTCGTCGAGATTTTCACCGCTGCAAATTTTCAACCGCTGCCAAAATTCTCGTCGAGATTTTCACCGCTGCAAATTTTCAACCGCTGCCAAAATTCTCGTCGAGATTTTCACCGCCAAGAATTTCCAACCGCTACCAAAATTCTCGTCGAGATTTTCACTGCCGCAAATTTTCAACCGCTGCCAAAATTCTCGTCGAGATTTTCACCGCTGCAAATTTTCAACCGCTACCAAGATGCTCTTCGAGATTTTCACCGCCGCAAATTTTCAACCGCTACCAAGATGCTCTTTGAGATTTTCACCGCCGCAAGTTTTCAACCGCTACCAAACTGCTCATCGAGATTTTCACCGCTGCGAATTTTCAACCGCTGGCAAAATCCTCGTCGAGATTTTCACCGCTGCGAGGTTTCAACCGCTACCAAAATCCTCGTCGAGATTTTCACCGCTGCGAGGTTTCAACCGCTACCAAAATCCCCGTCGAGATTTTCACCGCTGCAAATTTTCAACCGCTACCAAAATGCCCGTCGAGATTTTCACCGCTGCAAATTTTCAACCGCTACCAAAATCCTCGTCGAGATTTTCACCGCTGCGAGTTTTCAACCGCTGCCAAAATTCTCGTCGAGATTTTCACCGCTGCAAATTTCCAACCACTACCAAAATTCTCGTCGAGATTTGACTGCTACCAAAATGTTCGTCGAGATTTTCACCGCTGCAAATTTTCAACCGCTACCAAAATGCTCGACGAGATTTTCACCGCTGCAAATTTTCAACCGCTACCAAAATGCTCGTCGAGATTTGACTGCTACCAAAATCCTCGTCGAGATTTTCACCGCTTCGAGTTTTCAACCGCTACCAAAATTCTCGTCGAGATTTTCACCGCTGCGAATTTTCAACCACTACCAAAATGCCCGTCGAGATTTTCACCGCTGCAAATTTTCAACCGCTACCAAAATGCCCGTCGAGATTTTCACCGCTGCAAATTTTCAACCGCTACCAAAATTCTCGTCGAGATTTTCACCGCTGCAGATTTTCAATCGCTACCAAAATGCCCGTCGAGATTTTCACCGCTGCAAATTTTCAACCTCCACCAAAATGCCCGTCGAGATTTTCACCGCTGCGAGTTTTCAACCGCTACCAAAATGCCCGTCGAGATTTTCACCGCCGCAAATTTTCAACCGCTGCCAAAATTCTCGTCGAGATTTTCACCGCTACCAAAATGCCCGTCGAGATTTTCACCGCCGCAAATTTTCAACCGCTGCCAAAATCCTCGTCGAGATTTTCACCGACGCAAGTTTTCAACCGCTACCAAAATGCCCGTCGAGATTTTCACCGCTGCAGATTTTCAATCGCTGCCAAAATGCCCGTCGAGATTTTCACCACCGCAAGTTTTCAACCGCTGGCAAAATGCCCGTCGAGATTTTCACCGCTGCAAATTTTCAAACTCTGCCAAAATGCCCGTCGAGATTTTCACCGCTGCGAGGTTTCAACCGCTACCAAAATGCCCGTCGAGATTTTCACCGCTGCAAATTTTCAACCGCTACCAAAATGCTCTTCGAGATTTTCACCGCTGCAAATTTCCAACCGCTACCAAAATCCTCAGTCGAGATTTTCACCGCTGCAAATTTTCAACCGCTACCAAAATCCCCGTCGAGATTTTCACCGCTGCAAATTTTCAACCGCTACCAAAATGCCCGTCGAGATTTTCACCGCCGCAAATTTTCAACCGCTACCAAAATTCTCGTCGAGATTTTCACCGCTACCAAAATGCCCGTCGAGATTTTCACCGCTGCAAATTTTCAACCGCTACCAAAATTCTCGTCGAGATTTTCACCGCTACCAAAATGCCCGTCGAGATTTTCACCGCCGCGAGGTTTCAACCGCTACCAAAATGCTCGACGAGATTTTCACCGCTGCAAATTTTCAACCGCTACCAAAATGCTCGGCGAGATTTTCACCGCTGCAAATTTTAAACCGCTACCAAAATGCCCGTCGAGATTTTCACCGCCACAAATTTTCAACCGCTGGCAAAATTCTCGTCGAGATTTTCACCGCTGCAAGTTTTCAACCGCTACCAAAATGCTCGGCGAGATTTTCACCGCTGCAAATTTTCAACCACTACCAAAATGCTCGGCGAGATTTTCACCGCCGCGAGTTTTCAACCGCTGGCAAAATTATCGTCGAGATTTTCACCGCCGCAAATTTTCAACCGCTGGCAAAATTCTCGTCGAGATTTTCACCGCTGCAAGTTTTCAACCGCTACCAAAATGCTCGGCGAGATTTTCACCGCTGCAAATTTTCAACCACTACCAAAATGCTCGGCGAGATTTTCACCGCCGCGAGTTTTCAACCGCTGGCAAAATTCTCGTCGAGATTTTCACCGCCGCAAATTTTCAACCGCTACCAAAATCCTCGTCGAGATTTTCACCGCTGCAAATTTCCAACCGCTGCCAAAATTTCTTGTCGAGATTTTCACCGCTGCAAATTTTCAACCGCTACCAAAATCCTCGTCGAGATTTTCACCGCTGCAAGTTTCCAACCGCTACCAAAATGCCCGTCGAGATTTTCACCGCCGCAAATTTTCAACCGCTGCCAAAATTCTCGTCGAGATTTTCACCGCTACCAAAATGCCCGTCGAGATTTTCACCGCCGCAAATTTTCAACCGCTGCCAAAATTCTCGTCGAGATTTTCACCGCTACCAAAATTCTCGTCGAGATTTTCACCGCTACCAAAATGCTCGTCGAGATTTGACTGCTACCAAAATGTTCGTCGAGATTTTCACCGCCGCAAGTTTTCAACCGCTACCAAAATCCTCGTCGAGATTTTCACCGCCACAAGTTTTCAATCGCTACCAAAATTCTTGTCGAGATTTTCACCGCCGCAAATTTTCAACCGCTACCAAAATGCTCGTCGAGATTTAACCGCTACCAAAATCCTCGTCGAGATTTTCACCGCTGCAAATTTTCAAACTCTGCCAAAATGCTCTTGGAGATTTTCACCGCTGCAAATTTTCAACTGCTACCAAAATGTTCGTCGAGATTTTCACCGCCGCAAATTTTCAACTGCTACCAAAATGTTCGTCGAGATTTTCACCGCCGCAAATTTTCAACCGCTGCCAAAATTCTCGTCGAGATTTTCACCGCCGCGAGGTTTCAACCGCTACCAAAATGCTCGTTGAGATTTTCACCGCTGCGAGTTTTCAACCGCTACCAAAATGCTTGTCGAGATTTTCACCGCCGCAAATTTTCAACCGCTACCAAAATGTTCGTCGAGATTTTCACCGCTGCAAATTTTTAACCGCTGCCAAAATTCTCGTCGAGATTTTCACTGCTGCAAATTTTTAACCGCTGCCAAAATTCTCGTCGAGATTTTCACTGCTGCAAATTTTTAACCGCTGCCAAAATTCTCGTCGAGATTTTCACCGCTGCGAATTTCCAACCGCTACCAAAATGTTCGTCGAGATTTTCACTGCTGCAAATTTTTAACCGCTGCCAAAATTCTCGTCGAGATTTTCACTGCTGCAAATTTTTAACCGCTGCCAAAATTCTCGTCGAGATTTTCACTGCTGCAAATTTTTAACCGCTGCCAAAATTCTCGTCGAGATTTTCACCGCTGCAAATTTTCAACCGAGACCAAAATGCTCGTTGAGATTTTCACCGCTGCAGATTTTCAACCGCTACCAGAATGCTTGGCGAGATTTAACTGCTACCAAAATCCTCGTCGAGATTTTCACCGCTGCAAATTTTCAAACTCTGCCAAAATGCTCTTGGAGATTTTCACCGCTGCAAATTTTCAACTGCTACCAAAATGTTCGTCGAGATTTTCACCGCCGCAAATTTTCAACTGCTACCAAAATGTTCGTCGAGATTTTCACCGCCGCAAATTTTCAACCGCTGCCAAAATTCTCGTCGAGATTTTCACCGCCGCGAGGTTTCAACCGCTACCAAAATGCTCGTTGAGATTTTCACCGCTGCGAGTTTTCAACCGCTACCAAAATGCTTGTCGAGATTTTCACCGCCGCAAGTTTCCAACCGCTACCAAAATGTTCGTCGAGATTTTCACTGCTGCAAATTTTTAACCGCTGCCAAAATTCTCGTCGAGATTTTCACTGCTGTAAATTTTTAACCGCTGCCAAAATTCTCGTCGAGATTTTCACTGCTGCAAATTTTTAACCGCTGCCAAAATTCTCGTCGAGATTTTCACCGCTGCGAATTTCCAACCGCTACCAAAATGTTCGTCGAGATTTTCACTGCTGCAAATTTTTAACCGCTGCCAAAATTCTCGTCGAGATTTTCACCGCTGCAAATTTTTAACCGCTGCCAAAATTCTCGTCGAGATTTTCACCGCCGCGAATTTTCAACCGCTACCAAAATGCCCGTCGAGATTTTCACCGCTGCAAATTTTTAACCGCTACCAAAATGCCCGTCGAGATTTTCACCGCTGCAAATTTTTAACCGCTACCAAAATGCCCGTCGAGATTTTCACCGCTGCAAATTTTTAACCGCTACCAAAATGCCCGTCGAGATTTTCACTGCTGCAAATTTTCAACCGCTACCAAAATGCCCGTCGAGATTTTCACCGCTGCAAATTTTCAACCGCTACCAAAATTCTCGTCGAGATTTTCACCGCTGCAAATTTTCAACCGAGACCAAAATGCCCGTCGAGATTTTCACCGCTGCAGATTTTTAACCGCTGCCAAAATGCGCGTCGAGATTTTCACCGCTGTGAGTTTTCAACCGTTGCCAAAATTCTCGTCGAGATTTTCACCGAAGACAACGACGTCGTCCAGGCGCGGAGTGGAGTCCCATCGGGAGCACTTTGAAATGGAACAACCCTTGCAGGTTAAATTTCGATTTGAAGCTTTCGTGACTGCAAGGGTTCATCTTTCCTTGGTCCTTTCAAGCAAAGTCACCGCCACGTCGAATCAGAATACAATAACTAAATAAAAAAAACGATAAAATTCTCACGACGACGTTTCGGCCACGACACAAGCGGCCTTCTTCAGGAGGATGGAGCGGAACGTGTCGGTCCCTCTGTCGTCCGACAGGTTCTTATGCGAACCGACACACCTGAAGACGACCGTTTGAGTTACGGTCGAAACGTCGCGAGAATTTTTTTTATCGTTTTATATATATACTTTATTATTATCTTGTTGCTGTTTCCCTTCAACGTGGTTAACTTTACCGAAAAAAAAAACTAAGAATACGAATTACTGCGGTCACGAAAAGCTTTAAATTAAAAAATTTTAGGTTCTGTTACTTTCACCTGAAGAAGGGCCCGCTTGTTCCGTGGCCGAAACGTCGTCGAGAGAATTTCACCGCTTCGTTTCAATGATGTTGTTGTCCTCGTCCTGCGCGGCGGTGACTTCGCCGACAGGACTCAAAGAAGATGAACCCCGCCTTTGCGGGCGTTTCGCTGAGGGCAGTTTTTCAGTTGTTTTCGGCTTCGCACCTCCCCTCGTCCAGGGGGCAGTCCGCCAAAAAAAAGCGCGACAGGAAGTCGAGCGTCGGGTGGGAGCGGGGTCACGAAATCCGCAACCGGCCATCTTTATTGTTTTTTTGTTTTATAACCGGCGGACGATGGGAGAGTCCCGCCCCCCCCGGCCCCCAGGGGGCTGGTGGAGGGAGAGATTAGTAATGAGTTGTAGATTAGTAATTCTTTCAATCAAAATGTAACGTGTATTATTTAATAATACGCTTCCAGGCCGCACTTAGTATTAAATAATACACGTTACATTTTGATTTAAAGAATTACTAATCTACAACTCATTACTAATCATTACCAATGACTGATTACTAATCGATTATATAATTACAATACCTCCCCCTCCCCCTCCGCCTCTAATCACTGCACCTGATATGAGTTAAGTGATGATGTCACCTTGCCGCTGCTCCATATAAAACCCGGGAGCAAGCGGTGAGGGCTTCACCATCCTGGCGAATTGCCCGATGATGATGCTGATGATGCTGGTGATGTATTTACCAGCGAGACGTCACAGGACAACTCAAGCTGTCAATGTTGTGGATTCACTCTTCAACAAACACACCGGGGGGCTAAAGTTAGTGAACTATTTTTGTGTCTTTTGTCAACGTGACACTTTTTTTTTAAAATGCTGATTGGCCGTGTCGGGTGGTGGAGGGTTACGACACATTCATAAATCAAAACGCGATCTAACCCGAAAAAAAACCTTTATCGTGGCTAATATTGGTCGCGAAAGCCTACCGCGTGTTAAACTCCTCATGTTCCTTGGTTTCTTTTCGGTGAAGTCACCACGTAGGAAGGGGAAACAGCGAAGTCAATGAAAATGCAAATTCTCGCGACGTTTCGACTGCAGCGGAAGAAGCAATCATCATCATCATCATCCGGTGTGGGAAAACGCCAGCAAGAACATTTTGAAAAAAAAGTGGCGTTTTTGTTGTTGTTGTTTTTGTTGTTGTTTTTGTTGTTGTTTTGAACGTCAGCGCCACAGAGAGCGATTTGACAATTTGTTCAGATGGACGAGTCCTTCTGTTTTGATTTAAAGCTTTTTCGTGACTGCAGTAATTCACCTTCTTAGCTCTTTCGGTAAAAGTTAACCACGTTGAAGGGAAACAATAAAATAATAAAAATAATAAATATATACAAAACAATAACAAAAATTCTCGCGACGTTTCGACCGTAACACAAACGGCGGTCATCAGGCGGTGTCGGTTCGCATTAATTTATTTATTTTTAAAACGGTGCATTTATTTGTTTTTAAAAACCGTCAGCGCCACGGGCAGCAATTTGGAAGTTTATTTAGAAGAACTTAGTCCATCTGTGTTCTGAAAAGATGAGGGGAGAGACGAAATTTTAATGTACGCTGTCTGAAAGCCACCGTAAGCGTGGACAATCAATCAAGACCCGAAATGGTTTTATTATTTTATTGTTTCCCTTCAACGTGACTTTACCGAAGGAGCTAAGAATATGAGTCCATCTATGTCCGGAAAAGAGGAGAAGTGGTGGTGGTGGTGGTGGGAGAGACGAGAACAATGGATGCGGTGTGAAAGCCACCTTAAGCGTGAACAATCAAATCAGGACCCCCCGAAACGGGTTCATCGAATCAATTCAAACGATCGCTCGGCCCAGAATCCATCTCCTCGGTTTGTGATTCACGATAGCCTCGTGAACGAATCTCTCGTGGTAGCCCGGATGGCTTTGCGAGGCCCTCGGATGTCGCCGTTACAGTCCCAGCCTCCCGTGTGGCCGGGCGCCTGTTGCGCGTTTCAGCCAGCCGGCCAAAATCAGCGCTGGTCGTCTCGAAGAGAAGCGACCTCAACTTGTCCGTAACTCGCACGTGCTCACAGACACAAAGATAAAGATAAAGATCCCCCCGTATAGCCTGTAACAGACTGTAGGGGCAAGTGCTGTTAGCGAGCACCTATGAAGGCCGGTAACGGGTACACGAAGGGAATGGGTGGCACAGCAACCACGCCCGACCGCCTTTGTCTCCCCCAGTGGCAATGTTGACTACACACCGCTACACCAGGTACTCATTTGAGGCTGAGTCGACCTAGGGGAGGCCCGGGACCGGTTCGGATAATCGTCACTGGGTGTTGGCCGTGAGCGGGAATTGAACCCGGGTCGCCAGGTTCATAGCGCAGCGTAGCGCTAACCGCTACACACACAGAGACACACAGACACACACACAGACAGACAGACACACAGAGACACACACAGAGACACACACACAGTCACACACACAGACACACACACAGACACACACACAGATCCACAGACACACACATAGACACACACACACAGACACACACAGACACACACATAGACACACACACAGTCACACACACACAGACACACACATAGACACACACACACACAGATCCACACACAGACACACACACACACACAGATACACACACAGACACACACATAGACACACACACACACACAGACACACACACACAGACACACACACACATTCACACACACAGACACAGACACACACACAGACACAGACACACAGACACACACACACAGATCCACACACAGACACACACACAGTCACACACACAGACACACACACAGACACACACACACAGACACACACAGAGACACACAGACACACACACAGACACACACACAGACACACACACAGACACACACACACAGACAGACACAACAACCAACAACAACAACCGCCATTCGCCACTAAGTGGCGGTGACGTCACCACGACGCTTGTGCCAGGCTATGTGCACCCTGAGGCCACGTGAAGTGTCGAACGCCCGCTGGCAGGAGGTCACGGGGCAGACCCAGGTGCCACGGGTCGACTGACTGAGATGACTGGCTGATGCACCACCTGTGCCCCCTACTGTGCCAACCTGCTGTGCTTTAGCCACCCGGCGCTCCGCTCGCTGTTGTGAGCGTCGCTCCTCCGCCCTCCGTTGTTGTTGGAGGGCGACTGCCTCCAACTGCCCAGTAGCATCCTTCACGAGCCTCCTCCACAGAGGCCGATCTTGACACCGCTGGTACCAGTCATCGGCAAGTCCACTCAGCTCCACGTCCTCCTGTACCACATCACTCCATCTCTTCTCTAGCCCGTGCCGCGCCCGCTTAGCCCCCTCAATCCGGCCAAACAAAAGCTGTTTCGGCATGCGGTGGCTGGGCATGCGGGCTACATGACCCAGCCATCGCAGCCTTGCCTGCCGGAGGAGCTCACCGATGGGACCCTGCCCAGATCTTTCAAGGATTTGTGAGCTCCTCACACAATCCAGTCTGGTTAAACCCAGGATGGATCGTAGGCAGGTCAGCCTAAATGTTTCTAACCGGCGAAGATGTTCCATTAGGGGGGTCCACGTTTCGCAAGCGTAGAGAAGGGAGGGAATGACCGTGGCCGAGAAGACCTGAAGCTTAGTGCGGAGCGACAGACCAGGTAGCTTCCACACAGCGTTACGCAACCGATGAAAAGATATTGCCGCTCGACTGATTCGGAGTGAGACCTCTGCTGTTAAACTGGAGCCAGTCATAAGCACACTGCCCAGGTATGGGAAACTCTCCACTCTCTCCACAACTGCCCCATCACCGATTGGGAGTTGTGGGGGTGGAGTGTCCGATGGTACAAAATACCCAGGCAGGTGCTTAGTTTTGGTGGGGCTGATGGTAAGGCCCCACCTCTTAGTGGCACGCTCCAGTCTCAGCAGCAGCGTCTGCAACTCCTCCTCTGACTGAGCAGCTATTACCAAGTCATCAGCATACATAACGTGGTTGAGCAATAGGGAGCCATCCCTTGACCGCACCCGGGCATCGATTAGCCTCCCATTATATCTGTACCATATGGAGATTCCCCCGGTACAGCTATTGAAGGCTTCACGAACTACGTGGTCAAAATAGATGTTAAATAATGTGGGAGCCAGAGGACATCCCTGTCGCACCCCAAGGTGTACAGGGAATGGCTCTGACTCCCGGCCACGTAGTTTTACCCGGGCCCGCTCACCATCATGAAGGTCCTTAATGATCGTGAGCAGAGGGTCAGGTACTCCAAAAGCACGAAGAACGAGACAGACACACACACAGTCACACACACACACAGACACACACAGTCACACACCCACACAGACACACACATAGACACACAACAACAACAACCGCCATTCGCCACTAAGTGGCGGTGACGTCACCACGACGCTTGTGCCAGGCTATGTGCACCCTGAGGCCACGTGAAGTGTCGAACGCCCGCTGGCAGGAGGTCACGGGGCAGACCCAGGTGCCACGGGTCGACTGACTGAGATGACTGGCTGATGCACCACCTGTGCCCCCTACTGTGCCAACCTGCTGTGCTTTAGCCACCCGGCGCTCCGCTCGCTGTTGTGAGCGTCGCTCCTCCGCCCTCCGTTGTTGTTGGAGGGCGACTGCCTCCAACTGCCCAGTAGCATCCTTCACGAGCCTCCTCCACAGAGGCCGATCTTGACACCGCTGGTACCAGTCATGGGCAAGTCCACTCAGCTCCACGTCCTCCTGTACCACATCACTCCATCTCTTCTCTAGCCCGTGCCGCGCCCGCTTAGCCCCCTCAATCCGGCCAAACAAAAGCTGTTTCGGCATGCGGTGGCTGGGCATGCGGGCTACATGACCCAGCCATCGCAGCCTTGCCTGCCGGAGGAGCTCACCGATGGGACCCTGCCCAGATCTTTCAAGGATTTGTGAGCTCCTCACACAATCCAGTCTGGTTAAACCCAGGATGGATCGTAGGCAGGCCAGCCTAAATGTTTCTAACCGGCGAAGATGTTCCATTAGGGGGGTCCACGTTTCGCAAGCGTAGAGAAGGGAGGGAATGACCGTGGCCGAGAAGACCTGAAGCTTAGTGCGGAGCGACAGACCAGGTAGCTTCCACACAGCGTTACGCAACCGATGAAAAGATATTGCCGCTCGACTGATTCGGAGTGAGACCTCTGCTGTTAAACTGGAGCCAGTCATAAGCACACTGCCCAGGTATGGGAAACTCTCCACTCTCTCCACAACTGCCCCATCACCGATTGGGAGTTGTGGGGGTGGAGTGTCCGATGGTACAAAATACCCAGGCAGGTGCTTAGTTTTGGTGGGGCTGATGGTAAGGCCCCACCTCTTAGTGGCACGCTCCAGTCTCAGCAGCAGCGTCTCCAACTCCTCCTCTGACTGAGCAGCTATTACCAAGTCATCAGCATACATAACGTGGTTGAGCAATAGGGAGCCATCCCTTGACCGCACCCGGGCATCGATTAGCCTCCCATTATATCTGTACCATATGGAGATTCCCCCGGTACAGCTATTGAAGGCTTCACGAACTACGTGGTCAAAATAGATGTTAAATAATGTGGGAGCCAGAGGACATCCCTGTCGCACCCCAAGGTGTACAGGGAATGGCTCTGACTCCCGGCCACGTAGTTTTACCCGGGCCCGCTCACCATCATGAAGGTCCTTAATGATCGTGAGCAGAGGGTCAGGTACTCCAAAAGCACGAAGAACGACCCAGAGCCCAGGCCTACTGATGGTATCATAGGCCTTGACCAGGTCAATAAAGCAGAGATGTAGGTCTTGTTTGAATTCCCTACACCTCTGCTGTAGCAGACGGACAGAAAATATGGCATCTGTGCAGGACCGCCCTTTCCTGAAACCGCATTGGGGCTCCGCAAGCCTCTCCTCAGCGTGCCTGGCAAGGCGATACTGAATAATCCTTGCCAGGACCTTTCCCGGCACACTGAGGAGTGAGATGCCCCTGTAGTTGTTACAGTCTGTGCGGTCCCCCTTCTTAAAAAGGGGGACCACCAGGGCATCCTTCCAATCCTGCGGAACCCGTCCAGTGGTCCAGACTGTTGTTATGATGTCATATAGGGCAGTCTGTGCACAAACGCCACCCTCCCTCAGCATTTCGCTTGGGAGATCATCTCTGCCCGCTGCCTTTCCTGGTCTCAGACTCCGGATCGCCTTCAATACTTCCTCAGCAGATGGCACCTCAGCCAGCCACTCACAGGGGGTGACTTCATCCAATATTTGAGGCACCGCAGCCTCAGCAGGGTCATCCTCACTTTGTGCCACGATGTTTTCCTGGCTGAGGGATTTTCCCTCCCCCAGGAACTCACAGAAATGCTCAGCAAATCTGCGAACCTGTTCCTGGGGGTCGGAAATCGGATCACCGTTTTTTCCCCTAATGATGGTAATAGGTCTGGCGCTGCAGGTTACTTTTTTGATGGAGTTAAATAGAGATTTGTGATCACGGGCCACTGAGGCAGACTCCATCTCCTCAGCAACCCGCGACCACCACCCATCCTTGCAGCGCCTCACGGCTCTCCGAACCTCCGAGCGAAGGCTGCGGTAAGCCTCCTCATTCTCTGACGTGGGATTCTGTAGCCGATGACAGTGGGCCTGTCGCTTTTTCTCAACCATCGTGAACAACTCCTCTGTCATCCAGGGTTTCTGCGGAGGTCTGGACCGCGTACCCAAAGCAGCCATTGCAGCTGCATGAGTCACAGTCCTAAACCTCGCCCATTTACCCTCGACATCAGGAGGAGTCGGGGACGATGCCAATCCCAGCCGCAAGCGATGATGAAATTCTCGCTTGCAACTTTCATCAGATAACTGAGACCAGGCCACTTTAGGTTGGAATGGGGTCCTGGGTGTACACCCACCACCGGAGTGGAAGAATGGCAGGCGCATCTTACAGATGACTAGTCGATGGTCAGAGGGCAGATCAGCTCCACGGTAGGTCCTGGTGTCAAGGACATGGGCTCGCATTCGCTGGTCCGTCACTATGTAGTCCAGCAGATGTTCTTGCTTGGACCCGGCATGCATCCATGATGTTGTGTGGATGCGCCGATGCCGGAACAGCGTGTTGGTAATTACAAGCCCATGGGCTGCACAAAAATCTAGCAGCCTCCTACCGTTGTTATTGAGCTGATCTGGCCCATGCCCTCCAATCACTCCAGACCAGGTGCCAGTATCATGACCAACTCGGGCATTGAAGTCACCCAACATGATGACTCTATCCCGAGGGGCCACTTTAGCCAGCACCTGTGACAGGAGGTCATCGAAGGCATCTGACTCATCGGCTTTGCCTGCATCCCTCCACGGATGTTCGTCTTCGGTGGGGGCATAAGTAACTTTGACCACCATTCCTCGCCTCCGGTTCATGGGAAGGCGAGCCCAAAGTAGCCTGGGGCTTACAGCTTCCCACACCTCACCGCCACGCTCCCACGCCCCCTTCATTCTTTTGTTCAAAAGAAGACCCACACCCTGTTGTTTGGCAGTCTGCTGCCCCGAGTAGAGGACTGTCCACCCCTCATGGTGGCAGGAGCCAGAGCCGGTCCACCGGACCTCCTGAATGCCGCATAGATCCAGGCGGTACCGGTCCAGCTCCCGACAGAGGAGTGGCAGCCTCTCCTCTGCGGTGAGCGTTCGAACATTCCACGTGGCCAACCGTAGTGGCTTTTCGTTGTTTCTGGAGTAGCCCCGAGGGTAGGTATTCAATCTCCTGGCTCCGCCAATTGGGGTTTGGCCAGGAGACGTCATAGACGCCTGGCCCCCCGGGGCCTCCGGCACAAGCTTAGTTGTTACATATTTCAGTTTAATTCGTAGTTTCGTGGTAATTAATTGAAGGTGGAGGGGTTACCAGCCCCTCGCACCCGTCCAGAGCCCCCGTTTTGCCCCTGTGGTGGACACATATGCCATGAGGGGAGGAGCCAATCAAAATTGGATCTCCCCCCACAGCGTTGTCCACGACAGAGTTGCCCGTCCGGCACCGCAAGGAGGTAGGGGGTTGTTTTGCCGGACTAGACACACACACACAGTCACACACACATACACACAGATCTACACACAGACACACACACACACATAGACACACACACACAGACAGACACACACACACAGACACACACACAGATCCACACACAGACACACAGACACAGACACACACACAGATCCACACACAGACACACAGACACAGACACACACACAGATCCACACACAGACACACAGACACAGACACACACACAGACACACACACACAGACACACACATAGACATACACACAGACACACACATAGACACACACACAGACACACACAGACACACACACACAGACACACACACACAGACACACACAGACACACACACAGTCACACACACAGAGACACACACAGAGACACACACAGAGACACACACAGAGACACACACACACAGTCACACACACAGACACAGACACACACATACAGACACACACATAGACACACACACACAGATCCACACACAGACACACACACACAGACACACACAGAGACACACACACAGAGACACACACAGAGACACACACACAGAGACACACACAGTCACACACACAGACAGACAGACACACACAGACACACACACAGTCACACACACACACAGACACAGACACACACATAGACACACACACACAGACACACACAGACACACACAGATCCACACACAGACACACAGACACACACAGACACACACAGACACACACACACAGACACACACAGACACACACAGATCCACATACAGACACACACAGACACACACACAGACACACACACACAGACACACACACACACACAGACACACACACACACATAGACACACATAGACACACACACAGACACACACACAGACACACACACAGACACACACACACACACCCACACACAGACACACACACACACATACACACACACACAGTCACACACACAGTCACACAACAACAACAACAACCGCCATTCGCCACTAAGTGGCGGTGACGTCACCACGACGCTTGTGCCAGGCTATGTGCACCCTGAGGCCACGTGAAGTGTCGAACGCCCGCTGGCAGGTGGTCACGGGGCAGACCCAGGTGCCACGGGTCGACTGACTGAGATGACTGGCTGATGCACCACCTGTGCCCCCTACTGTGCCAACCTGCTGTGCTTTAGCCACCCGGCGCTCCGCTCGCTGTTGTGAGCGTCGCTCCTCCGCCCTCCGTTGTTGTTGGAGGGCGACTGCCTCCAACTGCCCAGTAGCATCCTTCACGAGCCTCCTCCACAGAGGCCGATCTTGACACCGCTGGTACCAGTCATCGGCAAGTCCACTCAGCTCCACGTCCTCCTGTACCACATCACTCCATCTCTTCTCTAGCCCGTGCCGCGCCCGCTTAGCCCCCTCAATCCGGCCAAACAAAAGCTGTTTCGGCATGCGGTGGCTGGGCATGCGGGCTACATGACCCAGCCATCGCAGCCTTGCCTGCCGGAGGAGCTCACCGATGGGACCCTGCCCAGATCTTTCAAGGATTTGTGAGCTCCTCACACAATCCAGTCTGGTTAAACCCAGGATGGATCGTAGGCAGGCTAGCCTAAATGTTTCTAACCGGCGAAGATGTTCCATTAGGGGGTCCACGTTTCGCAAGCGTAGAGAAGGGAGGGAATGACCGTGGCCGAGAAGACCTGAAGCTTAGTGCGGAGCGACAGACCAGGTAGCTTCCACACAGCGTTACGCAACCGATGAAAAGATATTGCCGCTCGACTGATTCGGAGTGAGACCTCTGATGTTAAACTGGAGCCAGTCATAAGCACACTGCCCAGGTATGGGAAACTCTCCACTCTCTCCACAACTGCCCCATCACCGATTGGGAGTTGTGGGGGTGGAGTGTCCGATGGTACAAAATACCCAGGCAGGTGCTTAGTTTTGGTGGGACTGATGGTAAGGCCCCACCTCTTAGTGGCACGCTCCAGTCTCAGCAGCAGCGTCTCCAACTCCTCCTCTGACTGAGCAGCTATTACCAAGTCATCAGCATACATAACGTGGTTGAGCAATAGGGAGCCATCCCTTGACCGCACCCGGGCATCGATTAGCCTCCCATTATATCTGTACCATATGGAGATTCCCCCGGTACAGCTATTGAAGGCTTCACGAACTACGTGGTCAAAATAGATGTTAAATAATGTGGGAGCCAGAGGACATCCCTGTCGCACCCCAAGGTGTACAGGGAATGGCTCTGACTCCCGGCCACGTAGTTTTACCCGGGCCCGCTCACCATCATGAAGGTCCTTAATGATCGTGAGCAGAGGGTCAGGTACTCCAAAAGCACGAAGAACGACCCAGAGCCCAGGCCTACTGATGGTATCATAGGCCTTGACCAGGTCAATAAAGCAGAGATGTAGGTCTTGTTTGAATTCCCTACACCTCTGCTGTAGCAGACGGACAGAAAATATGGCATCTGTGCAGGACCGCCCTTTCCTGAAACCGCATTGGGGCTCCGCAAGCCTCTCCTCAGCGTGCCTGGCAAGGCGATACTGAATAATCCTTGCCAGGACCTTTCCCGGCACACTGAGGAGTGAGATGCCCCTGTAGTTGTTACAGTCTGTGCGGTCCCCCTTCTTAAAAAGGGGGACCACCAGGGCATCCTTCCAATCCTGCGGAACCCGTCCAGTGGTCCAGACTGTTGTTATGATGTCATATAGGGCAGTCTGTGCACAAACGCCACCCTCCCTCAGCATTTCGCTTGGGAGATCATCTCTGCCCGCTGCCTTTCCTGGTCTCAGACTCCGGATCGCCTTCAATACTTCCTCAGCAGATGGCACCTCAGCCAGCCACTCACAGGGGGTGACTTCATCCAATATTTGAGGCACCGCAGCCTCAGCAGGGTCATCCTCACTTTGTGCCACGATGTTTTCCTGGCTGAGGGATTTTCCCTCCCCCAGGAACTCACAGAAATGCTCAGCAAATCTGCGAACCTGTTCCTGGGGGTCAGAAATCGGATCACCGTTTTTTCCCCTAATGATGGTAATAGGTCTGGCGCTGCAGGTTACTTTTTTGATGGAGTTAAATAGAGATTTGTGATCACGGGCCACTGAGGCAGACTCCATCTCCTCAGCAACCCGCGACCACCACCCATCCTTGCAGCGCCTCACGGCTCTCCGAACCTCCGAGCGAAGGCTGCGGTAAGCCTCCTCATTCTCTGACGTGGGATTCTGTAGCCGATGACAGTGGGCCTGTCGCTTTTTCTCAACCATCGTGAACAACTCCTCTGTCATCCAGGGTTTCTGCGGAGGTCTGGACCGCGTACCCAAAGCAGCCATTGCAGCTGCATGAGTCACAGTCCTAAACCTCGCCCATTTACCCTCGACATCAGGAGGAGTCGGGGACGATGCCAATCCCAGCCGCAAGCGATGATGAAATTCTCGCTTGCAACTTTCATCAGATAACTGAGACCAGGCCACTTTAGGTTGGAATGGGGTCCTGGGTGTACACCCACCACCGGAGTGGAAGAATGGCAGGCGCATCTTACAGATGACTAGTCGATGGTCAGAGGGCAGATCAGCTCCACGGTAGGTCCTGGTGTCAAGGACATGGGCTCGCATTCGCTGGTCCGTCACTATGAAGTCCAGCAGATGTTCTTGCTTGGACCCGGCATGCATCCATGATGTTGTGTGGATGCGCCGATGCCGGAACAGCGTGTTGGTAATTACAAGCCCATGGGCTGCACAAAAATCTAGCAGCCTCCTACCGTTGTTATTGAGCTGATCTGGCCCATGCCCTCCAATCACTCCAGACCAGGTACCAGTATCATGACCAACTCGGGCATTGAAGTCACCCAACATGATGACTCTATCCCGAGGGGCCACTTTAGCCAGCACCTGTGACAGGAGGTCATAGAAGGCATCTGACTCATCGGCTTTGCCTGCATCCCTCCACGGATGTTCATCTTCGGTGGGGGCATAAGTAACCACGACCACCATTCCTCGCCTCCGGTTGATGGGAAGGCGAGCCCAAAGTAGCCTGGGGCTTACAGCTTCCCACACCTCACCGCCACGCTCCCACGCCCCCTTCATTCTTTTGTTCAAAAGAAGACCCACACCCTGTTGTTTGGCAGTCTGCTGCCCCGAGTAGAGGACTGTCCACCCCTCATGGTGGCAGGAGCCAGAGCCGGTCCACCGGACCTCCTGAATGCCGCATAGATCCAGGCGGTACCGGTCCAGCTCCCGACAGAGGAGTGGCAGCCTCTCCTCTGCAGTGAGCGTTCGAACATTCCACGTGGCCACCCGTAGTGGCTTTTCGTTGTTTCTGGAGTAGCCCCGAGGGTAGGTATTCAATCTCCTGGCTCCGCCAATTGGGGTTTGGCCAGGAGACGTCATAGACGCCTGGCCCCCCGGGGCCTCCGGCACAAGCTTAGTTGTTACATATTTCAGTTTAATTCGTGGTTTCGTGGTAATTAATTGAAGGTGGAGGGGTTACCAGCCCCTCGCACCCGTCCAGAGCCCCCGTTTAGCCCCTGTGGTGGACACATATGCCATGAGGGGAGGAGCCAATCAAAATTGGATCTCCCCCCACAGCGCTGTCCACGACAGAGTTGCCCATCCGGCACCGCGAGGAGGTAGGGGGTTGTTTTGCCGGACAACACACACACAGATCCACACACAGATCCACACACACACAGATCCACACACACAGACACACACACAGATCCACACACAGTCACACAGACAGACAGACACACACACACAGACACACACAGTCACACACACACAGTCACACACACACACAGACACACACATAGACACACACACACAGATCCACACACAGACACACACACAGAGACACACACAGAGACACACACACACACACAGAGACACACACACACATAGACACACACACAGACACACACACACCCACACATACACACACACAGACACACACACAGACACACAAAGACACACACATAGACACACACAGTCACACACACACAGACAGACACACACACACACCCACACACACAGATCCACACACAGACAGATCCACACACAGAGACACACACACAGACACACACAGACACACACACAGACACACACACAGTCACACACACAGACACACACACAGAGACACACACAAAGTCACAGACACAGTCACACACATAGTCACACACACAGTCACATACACACACACACACACAGACACACAGACACACACACATAGACACACACACAGTCACACACACAGTCACACACACACAGTCACACACACAGACACACACACAGTCACACATACACACACACACACAGTCACACACACAGTCACACACACAGTCACACACACACACAGTCACACACACAGTCACACACACACACAGTCACACACACAGTCACATACACACACCCACACACACACACAGACACACACACAGACAGATCCACACACACAGACACACACAGTCTCACACACACACACAGACACACACCTAGACACACACACACACAGTCACACACACACAGTCACACACACAGACAGACACACAGTCACACACACACACACAGACACCCACACACACAGTCACACACACACACAGTCACACACACACACAGACACACACACAGACACACACACACACAGTCACACACAGACACACACACAGACACACACATAGACACACACACAGACACCCACACCCCCCTCTCTGTGCGCGTTAGGGATGGCTTCAGCCGGTGAAGACGTCATTTGGGGAGGATCAAGACTAGATTTGAAGCTTTCGTGCCCGCAAGGATCCAAATACTCTTTGGTTCTACTCGCTAACATCACGGAGGTGTAAAATTAAAAGTGTAAAACGACGTTTCGGCCACAACACAGATGGAGGACTCGTCCGTCTGAAGGCCGCTTGGGGTTGTGGCCGAAACGTCGTGAATTTTGGTTGTTTTATTATTATTATTTTTTACCTACGTGATTTTAACGAATAGAACCCAAAGAGGAAGGATTAAGACGTTTTAAGGTGCCAGATTTTTTGAGAATATTCCACGACCGTTGAATTAATGAAAGTGAAATGATTTTCCTGGTGCCTTAACTTGTTTGAAAAAAGCGAATTAATAAAGATTTTGACGCGAGGTTTTAACGTTGATATTGTTGCAGATTAATAAAGACCTGATTTGTGTATTTAAAGATGACTGATCGTACATTATTGCTACCATATCCTTCCTTAAAAAGAACATGGACGAGTAGACATTCACACACGAGTGTGCATCCTAACACGACTGTATATATATACAGCGGTGTGCATTCACACACGAGTGTGCATATACAGGGGTGTACATACATACAGACATACAACGCAGTGTACATACACAGCAGTGTACGAACACAAGGATTGCGTTCCACTGCGAACACGCACGATTGTACCTGCACACATACATACACATATACCTATACGGGTTTTCATTCTCAGAAGAAGAGCCACTCCATGCTGTTTGGCATTCCCCTGCCACGAATAAAGTTCTGTATTAACAACCTTCAACCTCATCGGCGTTCCCGGTCGGTAACGCTGTGGTGGATAAGAGCAATGTCCTTGAGGGAAGTCTCGTAGCCACCACAGCGGCCCACGAGGTCTCTGGACGGGTGCGAGGTGCTGGTAACACCTCCATATTCAATGCAGTTACCGTAACAAAAACACGTCCAAAATATAAAACACGTGCATAAATATTGAGCACATACACAAGAGTATACATACACACTGAAGACTAAATATGGATGATTGATGTTTTTTTGCGGTACGTTATGTTAAACCACGCTTACAAGCTAAACCATTCAGATGATTACTCAAAGTTTATGACTTAAATTATAACATATCAACCTCGTTTTCTAGAAACACCCCGCTCAACACAGGTGTCCTTAAATATATTTATGAAACAAAGTCTGTACAGTGTAAATTTGCACCTCTTAGTCCAAATAAAACTCTTTATGTTGATAATTCAGACTGCGATTCGCTTTTAAATCCTGAAAATCTTGCAGCAGTGTAGAGGACATTGCGGGGTGAATATTAGCAAATTAACAGGAAGCACAGAATAATGCTTGGAGATGTACATCTTTATTCAAACGGAAGTGTAGAATTATGCAGTGGGATGTACATACTGATTAAGGTTTAAGTACAATGGCCAGATTAGCTAAGCTACGTTGATTTATATGCCGATTGTTAATGTTACAAATTAACAATTGAATGCAAAGTCCATGATAGGCCAAACCGAGAACAAAGGATTTGGATGCTAGAGGGGAGTTATAAGAGGCTTAAAATTAGACCTCAAGACCATTTGGAGAGGAATTTTCCTGAGGATAGACGCTCGAATCCTCGCTCTGCAGATTTCCCTTCTCCTGCGAGACTCAGCCTGGCGAGCATGATTGCTTGGCGACTGGTTGGCGACTTTGCTTCGGGAGAGTTCGTGGCGATCTCTTTAGACGGGTTACAGGGTCATCGATAGACCGTGCATCAACAAGTAAGTGTCTTTGTGAGTGGATAACCTGGTAATCGCGTGCGTAGTCCGTCTTACGGGGCGTTACTGTGTCTCGGTTGGACGTTCGTGAGAGTTTGCTTTTTGGCGATTTGAGCCATGCAGCTTAGAAGGCGCCGTTAACTCTCGACAACACCCGCGACTTTTACTCTGCTCTGTAGAATCAGTCACATGGAGCAGATGAACTCTAAACCGTGCCACGCATACACGGGCGAGAAGCCATTCAAGTGCTCTGTGTGTGGGAAGGCATTTGCACAGAAATCAAATCTTCACAGTCACCAGAAAACACACACGGGCGAGAAGCCATTCAATTGTTTTCCGTTGGAGAGGACACGGTCATCACCCCGAAACAAACATGCGAAGATCTGCAATGAGAGTGAAGTGAAATCAAAAGGTGAATGCAAAGTGCTGCAGTGAGTCCTGAACAAAATGAATCTGTCGACCCTATTCAGGTGGATCCTGAGAGATGCCTGGATGTAGTGGATGTAATGACTCCTGGCAACAATTCTTCTTTCGACCTCATGCAGTTGGATCCTGATAGATTGCTGGATGTAATGAGACCTGGCAACAATTCCTCTTCCGACCCCATGCAGGTGGATACTGAGAAATGGCTGCTGGAGTGGCTGGAGGGTCAAAGTATTGAGTACTTCTGTTAACTCTTGAAGTCCTGGAACGTGCATGTTTGTGTCTCTGTTAGCCATTCCATTGTTCTGTGGGTGTGAAGGCATTTGCACGGAAAACAACTCTTAGCAGACACCAGAAAACACAAACGAGCGAGAAGCCATTCAATTGCTCTGTGTGTGGGAAGGAATTTTCACAGAAATCACATCTTCAGAGTCACCAGAAAACTCACACAGGCGAGAAGCCATTCAAGTGCTCTGTTTGTGGAAAGGCATTTGCGGATGAATCAGCTCTTAACAAACACCAGAAAACACAAACGGGCGAGAAGCCGTTCAATTGCTCTGTGTGTGGGAAGGCATTTGCACAGAAATCACATCTTCAGAGTCATCAGAAAACACACACGGGCGAGAAGCCATTCAAGTGCTCTGTGTGTGGGAAGGCATTTGCACGGAAATCACATCTTCAGAGTCACCAGGAAACTCACACGGGATGCCTGGATGTAGTGGAGGTAATGAGTCCTGGCAACAATTACTCTTTCGACCTCATGCAGGTGGATGCTGAGAAATCGCTGCTGGAGTGGCTGGAGGGTCAACGTTTTGAGGACTTCTCTTAACTCTTGAAGTCCTGGAATGTGCATGTTTGTGTCTCTGTTAGATCAATAGATCAGGTACACATTATTACTTCCGTGATTTCCAGTACTCCAAGCTAGAGCGATGTTGTGAATGCTCTATGATGTGTTGGGATAAAAAGGAATTCCTTTTAAGCTCCAGAAGTGTTCACTTATTTCAGGATGACAACAATTTTATACTTCCATAGATGCGTTGCTTCGTCTGGTGGTTGTATCATCGGGACTGTTAAATGTGTGGTGTTTATGGTAGAAGGTGCCACGTGTTGTCATCTTCTCACAGCTACTTGAGTGTTGTAGTTTATTCTAGACTTCGTCACGTTAAGGTGGTGCTTTGTAGTCATATCGGATTACTTGTTGATGTTGTGTGATGCACAGTGATTGTGAGGTGGTCCAATTCCTGATTTTACTGTCGTGACTAAGTGGCCTTGTTGAGCTAAAGTTGGAGAAAGACTGTGATCATAACGTTGCCCTATATTTTAAACATTTTTCTTTAATTTTCTTTATTGTTCGACTAGAACCAGTCCTGGGCTAGGCCTCGACTAGAAACAGGCTAGAGCAAGGTCTCGACTAGAACCAGGCCTGGGCTAGGCCTCGACTAGCACCAGGTATGGGCAAAGCCTCAACTGGAACCAGGCCTGGTCAAGGCCTCATCTAGAACCAGGCCTGGACTAGGCCTCGACTAGTACCAAGCCTGGGCAAGGCCTCGACTAGAACCAGGCCTGGGCAATTCTTTGACTAGAACCAGGCCTGGTGAAGGCCTCGACTAGAACCAGGCCTGGGCAAGGCCTCGACTAGAGCCAGGCCTGGGCAAGGCCTCGACTAGATCCAGGCCTGGACTCGGCCTCACCTAGAACCAGGTCAGGGCAAGGCCTGACTAGTTCCAGGCCTCTCGTTTCCTAGGCTGAGCCTGAACTAGGCTGCACATATCCTAAGTTGAGCCTGAATCAGGCCTCGACTAGAACCAGCCCTGGGCTAGGCCTCGACTAGAAACAGGCTAGAGCAAGGTCTCGACTAGAACCAGGCCTTGGCTAGGCCTCGACTAGAACCAGGCCTGGGAACTGCCTCAACTGGAACCTGTCCTGGCCAAGGCCTCGTCTAGAACCAGGCCTGGACTAGGCCTCGACTAGTTCCAAGCCTGGGCAAGGCCTCGACTAGAACCAGGCCTGGGCAATTCTTTGACTACAACCAGGCCTGGTCAAGGCCTCGACTAGAACCAGGCCTGGGCAAGGCCTCGACTAGATCCAGGCCTGGACTAGGCCTCACCTAGAACCAGGTCAAGGCAAGGCCTGACTAGATCCAGGCCTCTCGTATCCTAGGCTGAGCCTGAACTAGGCTGCACATATCCTAAGTTGAGCCTGAATCAGGCCTCGACTAGAACCAGGCCTCGGCAATGCCTCGACTAGAACCAGGCCTCGGCAAGGCCTCGACTAGAACTAGGCCTGGGCAATGCTTTGCCTAGAACCAGGGCTGGGCAAGGCCTCGACTAGATCCAGGCCTGGGCTAGGCCTCGACTAGAACCAGGCCTAGGCTAGGCCTCGACTAGAACCAGGCCTCGACTAGATCCAGGCCTGGGCAAGGCCTCATCTAGAACCAGGCCTGGGAAATGCCTGACTAGATCCAGGCCTCTCGTATCCTAGGCTGAGCCTGAACTAGGCCGCACATATCCTAAGTTGAGCCTGAATGAGGCCTCGATTATGCTGGGTGAGTGAGTGGGTGGGTGGTGAGTGGGTGAATGGGTGAGTGAGTGGCTTGGTGAGTGGGTTAGGTGAGTGAGTGGGTGGGTGGTGAGTGGGTGAATGGGTGAGAGAGTGGGTGAATGGTTGGGTGAGTGGGTGAGTGAGTGGTGAGTGAGTGGGTTGGTGAGTGGGTTGTTGAGTGGGTGGGTGAATGAATGGGTGAGTGAGTGGGTTAGTGGCTGGGCTGGTGGCTTAGTGGGTGAGTGAGTGGGTGGGTTTGTGGGTAAGTGAGTGAGTCGATGAGTGAGTGGGTGGGGTATTGCGTGAGTGAGGTGCTGCTACTACTCGCTACTAACAGCACTTGCCCCAACAGTCTGCGAAAGGCTACAGGTGGGAGCTTTGGGTGAGTCTGTGAGTGAGTCTGTGGGTGAGTCTGTGAGTGAGTCTGTGGGTGAGTCTGTGAGTGACCCTGTGGGTGAGTCTGTGAGTGAGTCTGTGGCTGAGTTAAGTGAGTCTGAGTGAGTCTGGGTGAGTCTGTGAGTGATTCTTTGGGTAATGTTCAGATGTAAATACACAAATAAAGCATTTGCATTCAGTTTACAAGTGTCTGGTTGGTTTTGTGTGAGGGTGGGTGGGTGAGTGAGTGGGTGAGTGGGTAGGTGCGTTGGTGGGTGGGTGAGTGAGTGGGTGAGTGGGTGGGTGAGTGAGTGGGTGGTTGAGTGGGTGAGTGAGTTTGTGAGTGGGTGAGTGACTGGGTGAGTGGGTGGGTGATTGAGTGGGTGGGTGAGTGAGTGAGTGGGTGAGTGAGTGAGTGGGTGAGTGCGTGGGTGGGTGCGTGGGTGGGTGAGTGAGTTGGTGGGTGGATGAGTGGGTGGATGAGTGGGTGACACATACAGACACACACACACAGACACACACACAGTCACACACACAGTCACACACACAGACACATACAGACACACACAGACACACATACACACAGACACACACACAGACACACACACAGACACACATACACACAGACACACACACAGACACACACACACAGACACAGACACACACACACAGACACAGACACATACAGACGTACACACACACAGACACACACACAGTCACACACACACACAGACACATACACAGACACACACAGACACACAGACGTACACACACACAGACACACACAGACACACAGACACACACACAGACACACACAGACACACATACACACAGACACACACACAGACACTCACACACAGACACACACACAGACACACACACACAGTCACACACACAGTCACACACACAGACGTACACACACACACAGACGTACACACACACATTCACACACAGTCACACACGCACACACACACAGACACACAGACACACACACAGACAGACTCACAGACACACAGACAGAAGACAGACACAAACACAGACGTACACACACAGACGTACACACAGACAGTCACACACACAGACAGACACACACAGTCACACACACAGTTACACACAGACAGACACACAGACAGACTCACAGACACACACAGACAGAAGACAGACACACACACAGACACACACACAGACACACAGGTACACACACAGACTGTGAACTGGCCATTATTAAATCTGAATAAAATTCACTACCACACAGACTCCCAGCTTTCTCTGGGTGGGTGGGTGAGTGGGTGAGTCGTGAGTGGGTGGTGAGTGGTGAGTGGATGGGTGATTGAGTGGTGAGTGAGTGGGTGAGTCGTGAGTGGGTGGTGAGTGGATGGGTGGGTGAGTGGTGAGTGGATGGGTGAGTCGTGAGTGGGTGGGTGAGGTGAGTGGTGAGTGGGTGGGTGAGGTGAGTGGTGAGTGGATGGGTGGGTGAGTGGTGAGTGGATGAGTGAGTGGTGAGTGGATGGGTCGTGAGTGGGTGGGTGAGTGGTGAGTGGATGGGTGAGTGGTGAGTGGTGAGTAGATGGGTGAGTGGTGAGTGGATGGGTGAGTGGTGAGTGGGTGGGGTGAGTGGATGGGTAGTGAATGGGTGGGTGAGGTGAGTGGATGGGTGAGTGGTGAGTGGATGGGTGGGTGAGTGGATAGGTGGGTGAGTCGTGAGTGGTGGGGTGAGTGGATGGGTGAGTGAGTGGTGAGTGGATGGGTGAGTGGGTGAGTGGATGGGTCGTGAATGGGTGGGTGAGGTGAGTGAGTGGATGGGTGAGTGGGTGAGGTGAGTGGATGGGTGAGTGGTGAGTGGATGGGTGGGTGAGTGGGTGAGTCGTGAGTGGGTGGGTGAGGTGAGTGAGTGGTGAGTAGATGGGTGAGTGAGTGGTGAGTGGATGGGTGAGTGGATGGGTGAGTGAGAGTGAGTGAGTGGATGGGTGAGTGAGTGGTGAATGGGTGGGTGAGGTGAGTGGTGAATGGGTGGGTGAGGGGATGGGTGAGTGAGTGGATGGGTGGGTGAGTCGTGAGTGGATGGGTGAGTGGTGAATGGATGAGTGAGTGGATGGGTGAGGTGAGTGGTGAGTGGGTGAGGTGAGTGGTGAATGGGTGAGTGGGTGGGTGTGTGAGGTGAGTGGTGAATGGGTGGGTGAGTGAGTGGTGAGTGGATGGGTGAGTGAGTGGTGAGTGGATGGGTGAGTGGATGGGTGAGTGAGAGTGAGTGAGTGGATGGGTGAGTGAGTGGTGAATGGGTGGGTGAGGTGAGTGGTGAATGGGTGGGTGAGGGGATGGGTGAGTGAGTGGATGGGTGGGTGAGTCGTGAGTGGATGGGTGAGTGGTGAATGGATGAGTGAGTGGATGGGTGAGGTGAGTGGTGAGTGGGTGAGGTGAGTGGTGAATGGGTGAGTGGGTGGGTGGGTGAGGTGAGTGGTGAATGGGTGGGTGAGTGAGTGGTGAGTGGATGGGTGAGTGAGTGGTGAGTGGATGGGTGAGTGGATGGGTGAGTGGATGGGTGAGTGAGAGTGAGTGAGTGGATGGGTGAGTGAGTGGTGAATGGGTGGGTGAGGTGAGTGGTGAATGGGTGGGTGAGGGGATGGGTGAGTGAGTGGATGGGTGGGTGAGTCGTGAGTGGATGGGTGAGTGGTGAATGGATGAGTGAGTGGGTGAGGTGAGTGGTGAATGGGTAGGTGAGTGAGTGGTGAGTGGATGGGTGAGGTGAGTGGGTGAGGTGAGTGGATGGGTGAGGTGAGTGGTGAATGGGTGGGTGAGGTGAGTGAGTGGCACAGGAGGCTGCCCGCTACGACGAAGGCGGCGCAGGCGGAGGAAGGCTCAACAGCCTGGGCTAGGCCTCGACTAGAGCCAAGCCTGGGCTAGGCCTCCAATAGAACCAAGCCTGGGCTAGGCCTCGACTAAAACCAAGCCTGGGCTAGGCCTCGCCTAGAACCAGGCCTGGGCAATGCTTTGACTAGAACCAGGCCTGGTCAAGGCCTCGACTAGAACCAGGCCTGGACTAGGCCTCGACTAGAACCATGCCTGAGCAAAGCCGAGACTAGATCCAGGCCTGGACTAGGCCTCACCTAGAACCAGGCCAGAGCAAGGTCTGACTAGATCCAGGCCTCTCGTATCCTAGGTTGAGCCTGAACTAGGCCGCACATATCCTAAGTTGAGCCTCAATCAGGCCTCGACGAGAACCAGGCCTGAGCAATGCCTCGACTAGAACCAGGCCTGGTCAAGGCCTCGACTAGAACCAGGCCTGGACTAGACCTCGACTAGAACCAGGCCTGGACTAGGCCTCGACAAGATCCAGGCCTGGGCTAGCGCTCGACTAGAACCAGGCTGGGCTATGCCTCCACTACGACCAAGCCTGGGCTAGGCCTCGACTAGAAAGAACCCTGGGCTAGGCCTCCACTAGAACCAAGCCTGGGCTAGGCCTCCTCTAGAACGAACCCTGGGCTAGGCCTCAACTAGAACCAAGCCCAGGGAAAGGCCTCCATTAGAACCAAGCCTGGGCTAGGCCTCCATTAGAACCAAGCCTGGGCTAGGCCTCGACTAGAATGGACGCTGGGCTAGGCCTCCACTACAACCAGCCTGGGTTAGGCCTCGAAAAGATCTAGGCCTGGGCAAAGCCTCGACTAGAACCAGGCCTGGGCTAGGCCTCGCCTGGATCCAGGCCTGGGCAAGGCCTCGCCTAGATCCAGGCCTGGGTAAGGCCTCGACTAGAACCAGGAGTGGACTAGGTCTCGACTAGACCCAGACCTGGGTAAGGCCTCGACTAGAACCAGGCCTGGGCAAGGCCTCATCTAGAACCAGGCCTGGGAAATGCCAGACTAGATCCAGGCCTCTCGTATCCTAGGCAGAGCCTGAACTAGGCCGCACATATCCTAAGTTGAGCCTGAATGAGGCCTCGATTATGCTGGGTGAGTGAGTGGGTGAATGGGTGAGTGAGTGGCTTGGTGAGTGGGTTAGGTGAGTGAGTGGGTGGGTGGTGAGTGGGTGAATGGGTGAGAGAGTGGGTGAATGGTTGGGTGAGTGAGTGGGTGAGTGGGTGAGTGGGTGGGTGGTGAGTGAGTGGGTGAGTGAGTGAGTGGATTGGTGAGTGGGTTGTTGAGTGGGTGGGTGAATGAATGGGTGAGTGAGTGGGTTAGTGGCTGGGCTGGTGGCTTAGTGGGTGAGTGAGTGGGTGGGTTTGTGGGTAAGTGAGTGAGTGAGTCGATGAGTGAGTGGGTGGGGTATTGGGTGAGTGAGGTGCTGCTGCTACTCGCTACTAACAGCACTTGCCCCAACAGTCTGCGAAAGGCTACAGGTGGGAACTTTGGGTGAGTCTGTGAGTGAGTCTGGGTGAGTCTGTGAGTGAGTCAGTGGGTGAGTCTGTGAGTGAGTCTGTGGGTGAGTCTGTGAGTGAGTCTGTGGCTGAGTTAAGTGAGTCTGAGTGAGTCTGGGTGAGTCTGTGAGTGATTCTTTGGGTAATGTTCAGATGTAAATACACAAATAAAGCATTTGCATTCAGTTTACAAGTGTCTGGTTGGTTTTGTGTGAGGGTGGGTGAGTGAGTGAGTGGGTAGGTGCGTGGGTGGGTGGGTGGGTGAGTGAGTGAGTGGGTAGGTGCGTTGGTGGGTGGGTGGGTGAGTGAGTGGGTAGGTGCGTGGGTGGGTGGGTGAGTGAGTGGGTGAGTGGGTGGGTGAGTGAGTGGGTGAGTGAGTGAGTGGGTGGTTGAGTGGGTGAGTGAGTTTGTGAGTGGGTGAGTGACTGGGTGAGTGGGTGGGTGAGTGAGTGGGTGAGTGAGGTGAGTGAGTGGGTGAGTGAGTGATTTGGTGAGTGCGTGGGTGGGTGCGTGGGTGGGTGAGTGAGTTGGTGAGTTAGTGAGTGGGTGGATGAGTGAGTGAATGAGTGGCGAGTGGGTGAGGTGAGTGGGTGCGTGGGAGGGTGCGTGTGTGATGAGTGATTGTGAGTGGTGAGTGTGTGAGTGTGTGTGATTGAGTATGTGAGTAACTCCAAACATCTCCATTGCTTCAATTATTTAATTCAAACAATGGCAAACTTCATCAGCAACATCATAACCTTGGTAACATCAGAAAATATTAATACCACCATCATCACCATCACCGTGATCACAGCTCTTTCCATGTGACAGCTTCTCATTACCTCCTCGCGGTGCCGGACGGGCAACTCTGTCGTGGACAGTGCTGTGGGGTGAGGTCCAATTTTGATTGGCTCCTCCCCTCATGGCGTCTGTGACCACCACAGGGGCTAAACGGGGGCTCTGGACGGGTGCGAGGGGCTGGTAACCCCTCCACCTTCAATAAATTACCACTAAACCGCGAATTAAGTATATAACTAATAAGCTTGTGCTGGAGGCCCCGGGGGGACAGGCGTCTATGACGTCTCCTGGCCAAACCCCAATTGGCAGAGCCAGGAGATTGAATCTCTACCCTCGGGGCTCCTCCAGAAACAACGAAAAACCACTACGGGTGGCCACGTGGAATGTTCGAACGCTCACTGCGGAGGAGAGCCTGCCACTCCTCTGTTGGGAGCTGGACCGGTGCCGCCTGGATCTCTGTGGCATTCAGGAGGTCCGGTGGACCGGTTCTGGTTCCTGCCACCATGAGGGGTGGACAGTCCTCTACTCGGGGCAGCAGAACCAGGCCTGGTCAAGGCCTCGACTAGAACCAGGCCTGGACTAGGCCTCGACTAGAACCAGGCCTGGACTAGGCCTCGACTAGATCCAGGCCTGGCTAGGCCTCGACTAGAACCAGGCCTGGGCTATGCCTCCACTACGACCAAGCCTGGGCTAGGCCTCCTCTAGAACGAACCCTGGGCTAGGCCTCAACTAGAACCAAGCCCTAGGCTAGGCCTCCTTATAGATCCAAGATTGGGCTAGGCCTCCATTAGAACCAAGCCTGGGCTAGGCCTCGACTAGAATGAACGCTGGGCTAGGTCTCCAATAGAACCAAGCCTGGGCTAGGCCTCGACTAGAATGAACCCTGGGCTAGGCCTCCACTACAACCAGCCTGCGTTAGGCCTCGAATAGAACTAGGCCTGGGCTAGGCCTCCACTAGAACCAGGCATGCACAAGGCCTCTTCAAGAACCAGGCCTGGGCAAGGCCTCAGTTACAACCAGGCCTGGGAAAGCCATCGAATAGAACCAGGCCTGGGCTAGGCCTCGACTATAAGTAGGCCTGGGCAAGACCTTGTCGAGAACCAGGCCCGGGCAAGGCCTCGACTTGAACCAGTCCTGGGCTAGGCCTCGACTAGAAACAGGCTAGAGCAAGGTCTCGACTAGAACCAGGCCTGGGCTAGGCCTCGACTAGAACCAGGCCTGGGCAATGCCTCAACTGGAACCAGGCCTGGTCAAGGCCTCGTCTAGAACCAGGCCTGGACTAGTCCTCGACTAGTGCCAAGCCTGGGCAAGGCCTCGACTAGAACCAGGCCTGGGCAATTCTTTGACTAGAACCAGGCCTGGTCAAGGCCTCGACTAGAACCAGGCCTGGACAAGGCCTCGACTAGAGCCAGGCCTGGGCAAGGCCTCGACTAGATCCAGGCCTGGACTAGGCCTCACCTAGAACCAGGTCAGGGCAAGGCCTGACTAGATCCAGGCCTCTCGTATCCTAGGCTGAGCCTGAACTAGGCTGCACATATCCTAAGTTGAGCCTGAATCAGGCCTCGACTACAACCAGGTCTCGGCAATGCCTCGACTAGAACCAGTCCTGGGCTAGGCCTCGACTAGAAACAGGCTAGAGCAAGTCTCGACTAGAACCAGGCCTGGGCTAGGCCTCGACTAGAACCAGGCCTGGGCAATGCCTCAACTGGAACCAGGCCTGGTCAAGGCCTCGTCTAGAAACAGGCCTGGACTAGGCCTAGACTAGTACCAAGCCTGGGCAAGGCCTCGACTAGAACCAGGCCTGGGCAATTCTTTGACTAGAACCAGGCCTGGTCAAGGCCTCGACTAGAACCAGGCCTGGGCAAGGCCTCGACTAGAACCAGGCCTGGGCAAGGCCTCGACTAGATCCAGGCCTGGGCTAGGCCTCACCTAGAACCAGGTCAGGGCAAGGCCTGACTAGATCCAGGCCTCTCGTATCCTAGGCTGAGCCTGAACTAGGCTGCACATATCCTAAGTTGAGCCTGAATCAGGCCTCGACTAGAACCAGGCCTCGGCAATGCCTCAACTAGAACCAGGCCTGGTCAAGGCCTCGACTAGAACCAGGCCTGGACTAGGCCTGGACTAGAACCAGACCTGGGCAAGGCCTCGACTAGAACCAGGCCTGGGCAATGCTATGACTAGAACCAGGCCTGGGCAATGCTTTGACTAGAACCAGGCCTGGGCTAGGCGTCGACTAGAAACAGACCTGGGCAAGGCCTCGACTAGATCCAGGCCTGGGCTAGGCCTCGACTAGATCCAGGCCTGGGCTAGGCCTCGACTAGAACCAGGCCTGGGCAAGGCCTCATCTAGAACCAGGCCTGGGCTATGCCTCCACTACGACCAAGCCTGGGTTAGGCCTCCTCTAGAACGAACCCTGGGCTAGGCCTCAACTAGAACCAAGCCCTAGGCTAGGCCTCCTTATAGATCCAAGCCTGGGCTAGGCCTCCATTAGAACCAAGCCTGGGCTAGGCCTCGACTAGAATGAACGCTGGGCTAGGTCTCCAATAGAACCAAGCCTGGGCTAGGCCTCGACTAGAATGAACCCTGGGCTAGGCCTCCACTACAACCAGCCTGGGTTAGGCCTCGAATAGAACTAGGCCTGGGCTAGGCCTCCACTAGAACCAGGCCTGCACAAGGCCTCTTCAAGAACCAGGCCTGGGCAAGGCCTCAGTTACAACCAGGCCTGGGAAAGCCATCGAATAGAACCAGGCCTGGGCTAGGCCTCGACTATAAGTAGGCCTGGGCAAGACCTTGTCGAGAACCAGGCCCGGGCAAGGCCTCGACTTGAACCAGTCCTGGGCTAGGCCTCGACTAGAAACAGGCTAGAGCAAGGTCTCGACTAGAACCAGGCCTGGGCTAGGCCTCGACTAGAACCAGGCCTGGGCAATGCCTCAACTGGAACCAGGCCTGGTCAAGGCCTCGTCTAGAACCAGGCCTGGACTAGTCCTCGACTAGTGCCAAGCCTGGGCAAGGCCTCGACTAGAACCAGGCCTGGGCAATTCTTTGACTAGAACCAGGCCTGGTCAAGGCCTCGACTAGAACCAGACCTGGACAAGGCCTCGACTAGAGCCAGGCCTGGGCAAGGCCTCGACTAGATCCAGGCCTGGACTAGGCCTCACCTAGAACCAGGTCAGGGCAAGGCCTGACTAGATCCAGGCCTCTCGTATCCTAGGCTGAGCCTGAACTAGGCTGCACATATCCTAAGTTGAGCCTGAATCAGGCCTCGACTACAACCAGGTCTCGGCAATGCCTCGACTAGAACCAGTCCTGGGCTAGGCCTCGACTAGAAACAGGCTAGAGCAAGTCTCGACTAGAACCAGGCCTGGGCTAGGCCTCGACTAGAACCAGGCCTGGGCAATGCCTCAACTGGAACCAGGCCTGGTCAAGGCCTCGTCTAGAAACAGGCCTGGACTAGGCCTAGACTAGTACCAAGCCTGGGCAAGGCCTCGACTAGAACCAGGCCTGGGCAATTCTTTGACTAGAACCAGGCCTGGGCAAGGCCTCGACTTGAGCCAGGCCTGGGCTAGGCCTCGACTAGATCCAGGCCTGGGCTAGGCCTCGACTAGAACCAGGCCTGGGCAAGGCCTCATCTAGAACCAGGCCTGGGAAATGCCTGACTAGATCCAGGCCTCTCGTATCCTAGGCTGAGCCTGAACTAGGCTGCACATATCCTAAGTTGAACCTGAATCAGGCCTCGACTAGAACCAGGCCTCGGCAATGCCTCAACTAGAACCAGGCCTGGTCAAGGCCTCGACTAGAACCAGGCCTGGACTAGGCCTGGACTAGAACCAGACCTGGGCAAGGCCTCGACTAGAACCAGGCCTGGGCAATGCTATGACTAGAACCAGGCCTGGGCAATGCTTTGACTAGAACCAGGCCTGGGCTAGGCGTCGACTAGAAACAGACCTGGGCAAGGCCTCGACTAGATCCAGGCCTGGGCTAGGCCTCGACTAGATCCAGGCCTGGGCTAGGCCTCGACTAGAACCAGGCCTGGGCAAGGCCTCATGTAGAACCAGGCCTGGGAAATGCCTGACTAGATCCAGGCCTCTAGTATCCTAGGCTAATCCTGAACTAGGCCGCACATATCCTAAGTTGAGCCTGAATGAGGCCTCGATTATGCTGGGTGAGTGAGTGGGTGAGTGAGTGGGTTGGTGAGTGGGTGGGTGAGTGAGTGGGTGGGTGGTGAGTGGGTGAATGGGTGAGAGAGTCGGTGAATGGGTGGGTGAGTGAGTGGGTGAGTGGTGAGTGAGTGGATTGGTGAGTGGGTTGTTGAGTGGGTGGGTGAATGAATGGGTGAGTGAGTGGGTTAGTGGCTGGGCTGGTGGCTTAGTGGGTGAGTGGTTGGGTGGGTAAGTGAGTGAGTCGATGAGTGAGTGGGTGGGGTATTGGGTGAGTGAGGTGCTGCTGCTACTCGCTAATAACAGCACTTGCCCCAGCAGTCTGCGAAAGGCTACAGGTGGGAGCTTTGGGTGAGTCTGTGAGTGAGTCTGGGTGAGTCTGTGAGTGAGTCTGTGGGTGAGTCTGTGAGTGACTCTGTGGGTGAGTCTGTGAGTGAGTCTGTGGCTGAGTCTGAGTGAGTCTGGGTGAGTCTGTGGGTGATTCTTTGGGTAATGTTCAGATGTAAATACACAAATAAAGCATTTGCATTCAGCTTACAAGTGTCTGGTTGGTTTTGTGTGAGGGTGGGTGGGTGAGTGAGTGGGTAAGTGGGTAGGTGCGTGGGTGGATGAGTGAGTGGGTGAGTGGGTGGGTGAGTGGGTGAGGTGAGTGGGTGCGTGGGAGGGTGAGTGAGTGATGAGTGGGTGAGTGGGTGAGTGGGTGATGAGTGTGTGATGAGTGATTGTGAGTGGTGAGTGTGTGAGTGTGTGTGATTGAGTATGTAACTCCAAACATCTCCATTGCTTCAATTATTTAATTCAAACAATGGCAAACTTCATCAGCAACATCATTACCTTGGTAACATCAGAAAATATTAATACCACCATCATCACCATCACCGTGATCACAGCTCTTTCCATGTGACAGCTTTTCATTACCTCCTCGAGGTGCCGGACTGGCAACTCTGTCGTGGACAATGCTGTGGGGTGAGGTCCAATTGTGATTGGCTCCTCCCCTCATGGCGTCTGTGACCACCACAGTGGCTAAACGGGGGCTCTGGACGGGTGCGAGGGGCTGGTAACGCCTCCACCTTCAATTAATTACCACTAAACCACGAGTTAAACTGAAATATATAACTAATAAGCTTGTGCCGGAGGCCCCGGGAGGACAGGCGTCTATCACGTCTCCTGGCCAAACCCCAATTGGCGGAGCCAGGAGATTGAATATCTACCCTCGGGGCTCCTCCAGAAACAACGAAAAACCACTACGGGTGGCCACGTGGAATGTTCGAACGCTCACTGCGGAGGAGAGGCTGCCACTCCTCTGTCGGGAGCTGGACCGGTACCGCCTGGATCTCTGTGGCATTCAGGAGGTCCGGTGGACCGGTTCTGGTTCCTGCCACCATGAGGGGTGGACAGTCCTCTACTCGGGGCAGCAGACTGCCAAACAACAGGGTGTGGCTCTTCTTCTGAACAAAAGAATGAAGGGGGAGTGGGAGCGTGGCGGTGAGGTGTGGGAAGCTGTAAGCCCCAGGCTACTTTTGGCTCGCCTTCCCATCAACCGGAGGCGAGGAATGGTGGTCATGGTTACTTATGCCACCACCGAAGATGAACATCCGTGGAGGGATGCAGGCAAAGCCGATGAGTCAGATGCCTTCTATGACCTCCTGTCACAGGTGCTGGCTAAAGTGGCCCCTCGGGATAGAGTCATCATGTTGGGTGACTTCAATGCCCGAGTTGGTCATGATGCTGGCACCTGGTCTGGAGTGATTGGAGGGCATGGGCCAGATCAGCTCAATAACAACGGTAGGAGGCTGCTAGATTTTTGTGCAGCCCATGGGCTTGTAATTACCAACACGCTGTTCCGGCATCGGCGCATCCACACAACATCATGGATTCATGCCGGTCCAAGCAAGAACATTTGCTTGACTACATAGTGACGGACCAGCGGATGCGAGCCCATGTCCTTGACACCAGGACCTACCGTGGAGCTGATCTGCCCTCTGACCATCGACTAGTCATCTGTAAGATGCGCCTGCCATTCTTCCACTCCGGTGGTGGGTGTACACCCAGGACCCCATTCCAACCTAAAGTGGCCTGGTCTCAGTCATCTGATGAAAGTTGCAAGCGAGAATTTCATCATCGCTTGCGGCTGGGATTGGCATCGTCCCCGACTCCTCCTGATGTCGAGGGTAAATGGGCGAGGTTTAGGACTGACTCATGCAGCTGCAATGGCTGCTTTGGGTACGCGGTCCAGACCTCCCCAGAGACCCTAGCTGAAAGAGGAGGTGTTAAGGATGGTTGAGAAAAAGCGACAGGCCCACTGTCATCGGCTACAGAATCCCACGTCAGAGAATGAGGAGGCTTACCGCAGCCTTCGCTCGGAGGTTCGGAGAGCCGTGAGGCGCTGCAAGGATGGGTGGTGGTCGCGGGTTGCTGAGGAGATGGAGTCTGCCTCAGTGGCCCGTGATCACAAATCTCTATTTAACTCCATCAAAAAAGTAACCTGCAGCGCCACACCTATTACCATCATTAGGGGAAAAAACGGTGATCCAATCTCCCACCCCCAGGAACAGGTTTGCAGATTTGGTGAGCATTCCTGTGAGGTCCTGGGGGAGGGAAAATCCCTCAGCCAGGAAAACATCGTGGCACAAAGTGAGGATGACCCTGCTGAGGCTGCGGTGCCTCGCCTAGAACCAGGCCTGGGTAAGGCTTTGACTAGAACCAGGAGTGGACTAGGCCTCGACTAGAACCAGGCCTGGGCTAGGCCTCGACTAGAACGAGGCCTGGGCAAGGCATCGTCAAGAACCAGGCCTGGGCAAGGCCTCGGTTACAACCAGGCCCGGGCAAAGCCTCGACTAGAACCAGGCCTGGGCTAGGTCTTGACTAGAACCAGGCCTGGGCAATGCCTCGACTGGAACCAGGCCTGGTCAAGGCCTCGACTAGAACCAGGCCTAGACTAGGCCTCAACTAGAACGAACCCTGGGCTAGGCCTCAACTAGAACCAAGCCCTGGGCTATGCCTCGACTAAAACCAAGTCTGGGCTAGGCCTCAATTAGAACCAAGCCTGGGCTAGGCCTCCTCTAGAACGAACCCTGGGCTAGGCCTCAACTAGAACCAAGCCCAGGGCTAAGCCTCGACTAAAACCAAGCCTGGGCTAGGCCTCAATTAGAACCAAGCCTGGGCTAGGCCTCGACTTAAACCAAGCCCGGGCTAGGCCTCCAATAGAAACAATCCTGGGCTAGGCCGCGACTTAAACAAACCTTGGGCTAGGCCTCGGTTACAACCAGGCCCGGGCAAAGACTCGACTAGAACCAGGCCTGGGCTAGGTCTTGACTAGAACCAGGCCTGGGCAATGCCTCGACTGGAACCAGGCCTGGTCAAGGCCTCGACTAGAACCAGGCCTGGTCAAGGCCTCGACTAGAACCAGGCCTGGACTAGAACCAGACCTGGGCAAGGCCTCGACTAGAACCAGGCCTGAGCAATGCTTTGACTAGAACCTGGCCTGGACAATGCTTTGACTAGAACCAGGGCTGGGCAAGGCCTCGACTAGATCCAGGCCTGGGCTAGGCGTCGACTAGAACCAGACCTGGGTAAGGCCTCGACTAGATCCAGGCCTGGGCTAGGCCTCGACTAGAACCAGGCCTAGGCTAGGCCTCGACTAGAACCAGGCCTGGGCAAGGCCTCATCTAGAACCAGGCCTGGGAAATGCCTGAATAGATCCAGGCCTCTCGTATCCTAGGCTGAGCCTGAACTAGGCCGCACATATCCTAAGTTGAGCCTGAATGAGGCCTCGATTATGCTGGGTGAGTGAGTGGGTGAATGGGTGAGTGAGTGGGTTGGTGAATGGGTGGGTGAGTGAGTGGGTGGGTGGTGAGTGGGTGAATGGGTGAGAGAGTGGGTGAATGGGTGGGTGAGTGAGTGGGTGAATGGGTGGGTGAGTGAGTGGGTGAGTGGTGAGTGAGTGGGTTGTTGAGTGGGTGGGTGAATGAATGGGTGAGTGAGTGGGTTAGTGGCTGGGCTGGTGGTTTATTAGTGGGTGAGTGAGTGGGTGGGTTTGTGGGTAAGTGAGTGAGTCGATGAGTGAGTGGGTGGGGTATTGGGTGAGTGAGGTGCTGCTGCTACTCGCTACTAACAGCACTTGCCCCAACAGTCTGCGAAAGGCTACAGGTGGGAGCTTTGGGTGAGTCTGTGAGTGAGTCTGGGTGAGTCTGTGAGTGACTCTGTGGGTGAGTCTGTGAGTGAGTCTGTGGCTGAGTTAAGTGAGTCTGAGTGAGTCTGGGTGAGTCTGTGAGTGATTCTTTGGGTAATGTTCAGATGTAAATACACAAATAAAGCATTTGCATTCAGTTTACAAGTGTCTGGTTGGTTTTGTGTGAGGGTGGGTGGGTGAGTGAGTGAGTGGGTGAGTGGGTAGGTGCGTGGGTGAGTGGGTGAGTGGGTGGGTGAGTGGGTGAGTGAGTTTGTGAGTGGGTGAGTGACTGGGTGAGTGGGTGGGTGATTGAGTGGGTGGGTGAGTGAGTGAGTGGGTGAGTGCGTGGGTGGGTGCGTGGATGGGTGAGTGAGTTGGTGGGTGGATGAGTGGGTGGATGAGTGGGTGACACATACAGACACACACAGACACACACACAGACACACACAGACACACACACAGACACACACACAGACACACACACAGACACACATACACACAGACACATACACAGACACATACAGACGTACACACACACAGACACACACAGACACAGACACACAGACACACACACAGTCACACACACACACACAGACACATACACAGACACACACAGACACACAGACGTACACACACACAGACACACACAGACACACACAGACACACAGACACACACACAGACACACACAGACACACATACACACAGACACACACAGACAACAACAACAACAACCGCCATTCGCCACTAAGTGGCGGTGACGTCACCACGACGCTTGTGCCAGGCTATGTGCACCCTGAGGCTACCACGTGAAGTGTCGAACGCCCGCTGGCAGGAGGTCACGGGGCAGACCCAGGTGCCACGGGTCGACTGACTGAGATTACTGAGATGACTGGCTGATGCACCACCTGTGCCCCCTACTGTGCCAACCTGCTGTGCTTTAGCCACCCGGCGCTCCGCTCGCTGTTGTGAGCGTCGCTCCTCCGCCCTCCGTTGTTGTTGGAGGGCGACTGCCTCCAACTGCCCAGTAGCATCCTTCACGAGCCTCCTCCACAGAGGCCGATCTTGACACCGCTGGTACCAGTCATCGGCAAGTCCACTCAGCTCCACGTCCTCCTGTACCACATCACTCCATCTCTTCTCTAGCCCGTGCCGCGCCCGCTTAGCCCCCTCAATCCGGCCAAACAAAAGCTGTTTCGGCATGCGGTGGCTGGGCATGCGGGCTACATGACCCAGCCATCGCAGCCTTGCCTGCCGGAGGAGCTCACCAATGGGACCCTGCCCAGATCTTTCAAGGATTTGTGAGCTCCTCACACAATCCAGTTTGGTTAAACCCAGGATGGATCGTAGGCAGGCCAGCCTAAATGTTTCTAACCGGCGAAGATGTTCCATTAGGGGGGTCCACGTTTCGCAAGCGTAGAGAAGGGAGGGAATGACCGTGGCCGAGAAGACCTGAAGCTTAGTGCGGAGCGACAGACCAGGTAGCTTCCACACAGCGTTACGCAACCGATGAAAAGATATTGCCGCTCGACTGATTCGGAGTGAGACCTCTGCTGTTAAACTGGAGCCAGTCATAAGCACACTGCCCAGGTATGGGAAACTCTCCACTCTCTCCACAACTGCCCCATCACCGATTGGGAGTTGTGGGGGTGGAGTGTCCGATGGTACAAAATACCCAGGCAGGTGCTTAGTTTTGGTGGGGCTGATGGTAAGGCCCCACCTCTTAGTGGCACGCTCCAGTCTCAGCAGCAGCGTCTCCAACTCCTCCTCTGACTGAGCAGCTATTACCAAATCATCAGCATACATAACGTGGTTGAGCAATAGGGAGCCATCCCTTGACCGCACCCGGGCATCGATTAGCCTCCCATTATATCTGTACCATATGGAGATTCCCCCGGTACAGCTATTGAAGGCTTCACGAACTACGTGGTCAAAATAGATGTTAAATAATGTGGGAGCCAGAGGACATCCCTGTCGCACCCCAAGGTGTACAGGGAATGGCTCTGACTCCCGGCCACGTAGTTTTACCCGGGCCCGCTCACCATCATGAAGGTCCTTAATGATCGTGAGCAGAGGGTCAGGTACTCCAAAAGCACGAAGAACGACCCAGAGCCCAGGCCTACTGATGGTATCATAGGCCTTGACCAGGTCAATAAAGCAGAGATGTAGGTCTTGTTGGAATTCCCTACACCTCTGCTGTAGCAGACGGACAGAAAATATGGCATCTGTGCAGGACCGCCCTTTCCTGAAACCGCATTGGGGCTCCGCAAGCCTCTCCTCAGCGTGCCTGGCAAGGCGATGCTGAATAATCCTTGCCAGGACCACACACAGACATCACACACAGACACACACACAGACACAGACACAACAAAGCTCAAAGCTCCCCCGTGTAGCCTTAACTGACTGTAGGGGCAAGTGCTATTAGTGAGCACCTATGAAGGCCGGAACGGTACACGAGGGGGTGGGTGGCCAGCACCACGCCCGACCGCCTTTGTCTCCCTAGTGGCAATGTTTACACACCGCACCAGGTACTCATTTGAGGCTGAGTCGACCTAGGGGAGGCCCGAGACCGGTTCAGATAATCGTCACTGGTGTTGGCCGTGAGCGGGAATCGAACCCGGGTCGACCAGGTTCATAGCGCAGCGCGCTAACCGCTACACTATCGCTCCCCACACACAGACACACACACAGACACACACACACAGTCACACACACAGACGTACACATACACACAGACGTACACACACACATTCACACACAGTCACACACGCACACACACACAGACACACAGACACACACACAGACAGACTCACAGACACACAGACAGAAGACAGACACAAACACAGACGTACACACACAGACGTACACACAGACAGTCACACACACAGACAGACACACACGGTCACACACACAGACGTACAGTCACACACAGACAGACACACGCACACACACACAGTTACACACAGACAGACACACAGACACACACACAGACACACAGGTACACACACAGACTGTGAACTGGCCATTATTAAATCTGAATAAAATTCACTACCACACAGACTCCCAGCTTTCTCTGGGTGGGTGGGTGAGTGGGTGAGTCGTGAGTGGGTGGTGAGTGGTGAGTGGATGGGTGATTGAGTGGTGAGTCGTGAGTGGGTGGTGAGTGGATGGGTGGGTGAGTGGTGAGTGGATGGGTGAGTCGTGAGTGGGTGGGTGAGGTGAGTGGTGAGTGGGTGGGTGAGGTGAGTGGTGAGTGGATGGGTGGGTGAGTGGTGAGTGGATGAGTGAGTGGTGAGTGGATGGGTCGTGAGTGGGTGGGTGAGTGGTGAGTGGATGGGTGAGTGGTGAGTGGTGAGTAGATGGGTGAGTGGTGAGTGGATGGGTGAGTGGTGAGTGGGTGGGGTGAGTGGATGGGTCGTGAATGGGTGGGTGAGGTGAGTGGATGTGTGAGTGGTGAGTGGATGGGTGGGTGAGTGGATAGGTGGGTGAGTCGTGAGTGGTGGGGTGAGTGGATGAGTGAGTGAGTGGTGAGTGGATGGGTGAGTGGGTGAGTGGATGGGTCGTGAATGGGTGGGTGAGGTGAGTGAGTGGATGGGTGAGTGGGTGAGGTGAGTGGATGGGTGAGTGGTGAGTGGATGGGTGGGTGAGTGGGTGAGTCGTGAGTGCGTGGGTGAGGTGAGTGAGTAGATGGGTGAGTGAGTTGTGAGTGGATGGGTGAGTGGATGGGTGAGTGAGAGTGAGTGAGTGGATGGGTGAGTGAGTGGTGAATGGGTGGGTGAGGTGAGTGGTGAATGGGTGGGTGAGGGGATGGGTGAGTGAGTGGATGGGTGGGTGAGTCGTGAGTGGATGGGTGAGTGGTGAATGGATGAGTGAGTGGATGGGTGAGGTGAGTGGTGAGTGGGTGAGGTGAGTGGTGAATGGGTGAGTGGGTGGGTGGGTGAGGTGAGTGGTGAATGGGTGGGTGAGTGAGTGGTGAGTGGATGGGTGAGTGAGTGGTGAGTGGATGGGTGAGTGGATGGGTGAGTGAGAGTGAGTGAGTGGATGGGTGAGTGAGTGGTGAATGGGTGGGTGAGGTGAGTGGTGAATGGGTGGGTGAGGGGATGGGTGAGTGAGTGGATGGGTGGGTGAGTCGTGAGTGGATGGGTGAGTGGTGAATGGATGAGTGAGTGGATGGGTGAGGTGAGTGGTGAGTGGGTGAGGTGAGTGGTGAATGGGTGGGTGAGTGAGTGGTGAGTGGATGGGTGAGGTGAGTGGGTGAGGTGAGTGGATGGGTGAGGTGAGTGGTGAATGGGTGGGTGAGGTGAGTGAGTGGCACAGGAGGCTGCCCGCTACGACGAAGGCGGCGCAGGCGGAGGAAGGCTCAACAGCCTGGGCTAGGCCTCGACTAGAGCCAAGCCTGGGCTAGGCCTCCAATAGAACCAAGCCTGGGCTAGGCCTCCAATAGAACCAAGCCTGGGCTAGGCCTCCAATAGAACCAAGCCTGGGCTAGGCCTCGACTAACACCAAGCCTGGGCTAGGCCTCCAATAGAACCTAGCCTGGGTTAGGCCTCGAATAGATATAGGCCTGGGCAAAGCCTCGACTAGAACCAGTCCTGGGCTAGGCCTCGACTAGAACCAGGCCTGGGCAATGCTTTGACTAGAACCAGGCCTGGTCAAGGCCTCGACTAGAACCAGGCCTGGACTAGGCCTCGACTAGAACCATGCCTGAGCAAAGCCGAGACTAGATCCAGGCCTGGACTAGGCCTCACCTAGAACCAGGCCAGAGCAAGGCCTGACTAGATCCAGGCCTCTCGTATCCTAGGTTGAGCCTGAACTAGGCCGCACATATCCTAAGTTGAGCCTCAATCAGGCCTCGACGAGAACCAGGCCTGAGCAATGCCTCGACTAGAACCAGGCCTGGACTAGGCCTCGACTAGATCCAGGCCTGGGCTAGCGCTCGACTAGAACCAGGCCTGGGCTATGCCTCCACTACGACCAAGCCTGGGCTAGGCCTCGACTAGAAAGAACCCTGGGCTAGGCCTCCACTAGAACCAAGCCTGGGCTAGGCCTCCTCTAGAACGAACCCTGGGCTAGGCCTCAACTAGAACCAAGCCCAGGGAAATGCCTCCATTAGAACCAAGCCTGGGCTAGGCCTCCATTAGAACCAAGCCTGGGCTAGGCCTCCATTAGAACCAAGCCTGGGCTAGGCCTCGACTAGAATGGACGCTGGGCTAGGCCTCCACTACAACCAGCCTGGGTTAGGCCTCGAAAAGATCTAGGCCTGGGCAAAGCCTCGACTAGAACCAGGCCTGGGCTAGGCCTCGCCTGGATCCAGGCCTGGGCAAGGCCTCGCCTAGATCCAGGCCTGGGTAAGGCCTCGACTAGAACCAGGAGTGGACTAGGTCTCGACTAGACCCAGACCTGGGTAAGGCCTCGACTAGAACCAGGCCTGGGCAAGGCCTCATCTAGAACCAGGCCTGGGAAATGCCTGACTAGATCCAGGCCTCTAGTATCCTAGGCAGAGCCTGAACTAGGCCGCACATATCCTAAGTTGAGCCTGAATGAGGCCTCGATTATGCTGGGTGAGTGAGTGGGTGAATGGGTGAGTGAGTGGCTTGGTGAGTGGGTTAGGTGAGTGAGTGGGTGGGTGGTGAGTGGGTGAATGGGTGAGAGAGTGGGTGAATGGTTGGGTGAGTGAGTGGGTGAGTGGTGAGTGAGTGGGTGGTGAGTGAGTGGGTGAGTGAGTGAGTGAGTGGATTGGTGAGTGGGTTGTTGAGTGGGTGGGTGAATGAATGGGTGAGTGAGTGGGTTAGTGGCTGGGCTGGTGGCTTAGTGGGTGAGTGAGTGGGTGGGTTTGTGGGTAAGTGAGTGAGTGAGTCGATGAGTGAGTGGGTGGGGTATTGGGTGAGTGAGGTGCTTCTGCTACTCGCTACTAACAGCACTTGCCCCAACAGTCTGCGAAAGGCTACAGGTGGGAGCTTTGGGTGAGTCTGTGAGTGAGTCTGGGTGAGTCTGTGAGTGAGTCAGTGGGTGAGTCTGTGAGTGAGTCTGTGGGTGAGTCTGTGAGTGAGTCTGTGGCTGAGTTAAGTGAGTCTGAGTGAGTCTGGGTGAGTCTGTGAGTGATTCTTTGGGTAATGTTCAGATGTAAATACACAAATAAAGCATTTGCATTCAGTTTACAAGTGTCTGGTTGGTTTTGTGTGAGGGTGGGTGGGTGAGTGAGTGAGTGGGTAGGTGCGTGGGTGGGTGGGTGGGTGAGTGAGTGGGTAGGTGCGTTGGTGGGTGGGTGGGTGAGTGAGTGGGTAGGTGTGTGGGTGGGTGGGTGGGTGAGTGAGTGGGTGAGTGGGTGGGTGAGTGAGTGGGTGAGTGAGTGAGTGGGTGGTTGAGTGGGTGAGTGAGTTTGTGAGTGGGTGAGTGACTGGGTGAGTGGGTGGGTGATTGAGTGGGTGGGTGGGTGAATGAGTGGGTGAGTGGGTGGGTGAGTGAGTGGGTGAGTGAGGTGAGTGAGTGGGTGAGTGAGTGATTTGGTGAGTGCGTGGGTGGGTGCGTGGGTGGGTGAGTGAGTTGGTGAGTTAGTGAGTGGGTGGATGAGTGAGTGAATGAGTGGCGAGTGGGTGAGGTGAGTGGGTGCGTGGGAGGGTGCGTGTGTGATGAGTGATTGTGAGTGGTGAGTGTGTGAGTGTGTGTGATTGAGTATGTGAGTAACTCCAAACATCTCCATTGCTTCAATTATTTAATTCAAACAATGGCAAACTTCATCAGCAACATCATAACCTTGGTAACATCAGAAAATATTAATACCACCATCATCACCATCACCGTGATCACAGCTCTTTCCATGTGACAGCTTTTCATTACCTCCTCGCGGTGCCGGACGGGCAACTCTGTCGTGGACAGTGCTGTGGGGTGAGGTCCAATTTTGATTGGCTCCTCCCCTCATGGCGTCTGTGACCACCACAGTGGCTAAACGGGGGCTCTGGACGGGTGCGAGGGGCTGGTAACCCCTCTACCTTCAATAAATTACCACTAAACCGCGAATTAAGTATATAACTAATAAGCTTGTGCCGGAGGCCCCGGGGGGACAGGCGTCTATGACGTCTCCTGGCCAAACCCCAATTGGCGGAGCCAGGAGATTGAATCTCTACCCTCGGGGCTCCTCCAAAAACAACGAAAAACCACTACGGGTGGCCACGTGGAATGTTCGAACGCTCACTGCGGAGGAGAGCCTGCCACTCCTCTGTTGGGAGCTGGACCGGTGCCGCCTGGATCTCTGTGGCATTCAGGAGGTCCGGTGGACCGGTTCTGGTTCCTGCCACCATGAGGGGTGGACAGTCCTCTACTCGGGGCAGCAGAACCAGGCCTCGTCAAGGCCTCGACTAGAACCAGGCCTGGACTAGGCCTCGACTAGAACCAGGCCTGGACTAGGCTGCACATATCCTAAGTTGAGCCTGAATCAGGCCTCGACTAGAACCAGGCCTCGGCAATGCCTCGACTAGAACCAGCCCTGGGCTAGGCCTCGACTAGAAACAGGCTAGAGCAAGGTCTCGACTAGAACCAGGCCTTGGCTAGGCCTCGACTAGAACCAGGCCTGGGAAATGCCTCAACTGGAACCTGTCCTGGCCAAGCCCTCGTCTAGAACCAGGCCTGGACTAGGCCTCGACTAGTTCCAAGCCTGGGCAAGGCCTCGACTAGAACCAGGCCTGGGCAATTCTTTGACTACAACCAGGCCTGGTCAAGGCCTCGACTAGAGCCAGGCCTGGGCAAGGCCTCGACTAGATCCAGGCCTGGACTAGGCCTCACCTAGAACCAGGTCAAGGCAAGGCCTGACTAGATCCAGGCCTCTCGTATCGTAGGCTGAGCCTGAACTAGGCTGCACATATCCTAAGTTGAGCCTGAATCAGGCCTCGACTAGAACCAGGCCTCGGCAATGCCTCGACTAGAACCAGGCCTCGGCTAGGCCTCGACTAGAACCAGGCCTCGACTAGATCCAGGCCTGGGCAAGGCCTCATCTAGAACCAGGCCTGGGAAATGCCTGACTAGATCCAGGCCTCTCGTATCCTAGGCTGAGCCTGAACTAGGCCGCACATATCCTAAGTTGAGCCTGAATGAGGCCTCGATTATGCTGGGTGAGTGAGTGGGTGGGTGGTGAGTGGGTGAATGGGTGGGAGAGTGGGTGAATGGGTGGGTGAGTGAGTGGGTGAGTGGTGAGTGAGTGGGTTGGTGAGTGGGTTGTTGAGTGGGTGGGTGAATGAATGGGTGAGTGAGTGGGTAAGTGGCTGGGCTGGTGGCTTAGTGGGTGAGTGAGTGGGTGGGTTTGTGGGTAAGTGAGTGAGTGAGTCGATGAGTGAGTGGGTGGGGTATTGGGTGAGTGAGGTGCTGCTGCTACTCGCTACTAACAGCACTTGCCCCAACAGTCTGCGAAAGGCTACAGGTGGGAACTTTGGGTGAGTCTGTGAGTGAGTCTGGGTGAGTCTGTGAGTGAGTCTGGGTGAGTCTGTGAGTGACTCTGTGGGTGAGTCTGTGAGTGAGTCTGTGGCTGAGTTAAGTGAGTCTGAGTGAGTCTGGGTGAGTCTGTGAGTGATTCTTTGGGTAATGTTCAGATGTAAATACACAAATAAAGCATTTGCATTCAGTTTACAAGTGTCTGGTTGGTTTTGTGTGAGGGTGGGTGGGTGAGTGAGTGGGTGAGTGGGTAGGTGCGTGGGTGGGTGGGTGAGTGAGTGGGTGAGTGGGTGGGTGAGTGGGTGAGTGAGTTTGTGAGTGGGTGAGTGACTGGGTGGGTGATTGAGTGGGTGGGTGGGTGAGTGAGTGGGTGAGTGAGTGAGTGGGTGAGTGCGTGGGTGGGTGCGTGGGTGGGTGAGTGAGTTGGTGGGTGGATGAGTGGGTGGATGAGTGGGTGACACATACAGACACACACAGACACACACACAGACACACACACAGTCACACACACAGTCACACACACAGACACATCCAGACACACACATACACACAGACACACATACACACAGACACACACACAGACACACACACAGACACACACACAGACACACATACACACAGACACACACACAGACACATACACAGACACATACAGACGTACACACACACAGACACAGACACACACAGACACACACACAGTCACACACACACACAGACACACAGACACATACACAGACACACACAGACACACAGACGTACACACACACAGACACACAGACACACAGACACACACACAGACACACATACACACAGACACACACACAGACACTCACACACAGACACTCACACACAGACACACACACAGACACACACACAGACACACACACACAGTCACACACACAGTCACACACACAGACGTACACACACACAGACGTACACACACACATTCACACACAGTCACACACGCACACACACACAGACACACAGACACACACACAGACAGACTCACAGACACACAGACAGAAGACAGACACAGACGTACACACACAGACGTACACACAGACAGTCACACACACAGACAGACACACACAGTCACACACACAGACGTACAGTCACACACAGACAGACACACGCACACACACACACAGTTACACACAGACACACAGACAGACTCACAGACACACAGACAGAAGACAGATACACACACAGACACACACACAGACACACAGGTACACACACAGACTGTGAACTGGCCATTATTAAATCTGAATAAAATTCACTACCACACAGACTCCCAGCTTTCTCTGGGTGGGTGGGTGAGTGGGTGAGTCGTGAGTGGGTAGTGAGTGGTGAGTGGATGGGTGATTGAGTGGTGAGTGAGTGGGTGAGTCGTGAGTGGGTGGTGAGTGGATGGGTGGGTGAGTGGTGAGTGGATGGGTGAGTCGTGAGTGGGTGGGTGAGGTGAGTGGTGAGTGGGTGGGTGAGGTGAGTGGTGAGTGGATGGCTGGGTGAGTGGTGAGTGGATGAGTGAGTGGATGGGTCGTGAGTGGGTGGGTGAATGGTGAGTGGATGGGTGAGTGGTGAGTGGTGAGTAGATGGGTGAGTGGTGAGTGGATGGGTGAGTGGTGAGTGGGTGGGGTGAGTGGATGGGTCGTGAATGGGTGGGTGAGGTGAGTGGATGGGTGAGTGGTGAGTGGATGGGTGGGTGAGTGGATAGGTGGGTGAGTCGTGAGTGGTGGGGTGAGTGGATGGGTGAGTGAGTGGTGAGTGGATGGGTGAGTGGGTGAGTGGATGGGTCGTGAATGGGTGGGTGAGGTGAGTGAGTGGATGGGTGAGTGGGTGAGGTGAGTGGATGGGTGAGTGGTGAGTGGATGGGTGGGTGAGTGGGTGAGTCGTGAGTGGGTGGGTGAGGTGAGTGAGTGGTGAGTAGATGGGTGAGTGAGTGGTGAGTGGATGGGTGAGTGAGAGTGAGTGAGTGGATGGGTGAGTGAGTGGTGAATGGGTGGGTGAGGTGAGTGGTGAATGGGTGGGTGAGGGGATGGGTGAGTGAGTGGATGGGTGGGTGAGTCGTGAGTGGATGGGTGAGTGGTGAATGGATGAGTGAGTGGATGGGTGAGGTGAGTGGTGAGTGGGTGAGGTGAGTGGTGAATGGGTGAGTGGGTGGGTGAGGTGAGTGGTGAATGGGTGGGTGAGTGAGTGGTGAGTGGATGGGTGAGTGAGTGGTGAGTGGATGGGTGAGTGGATGGGTGAGTGAGAGTGAGTGAGTGGATGGGTGAGTGAGTGGTGAATGGGTGGGTGAAGTGAGTGGTGAATGGGTGGGTGAGGGGATGGGTGAGTGAGTGGATGGGTGGGTGAGTCGTGAGTGGATGGGTGAGTGGTGAATGGATGAGTGAGTGGATGGGTGAGGTGAGTGGTGAGTGGGTGAGGTGAGTGGTGAATGGGTGGGTGAGTGAGTGGTGAGTGGATGGGTGAGGTGAGTGGGTGAGGTGAGTGGATGGGTGAGGTGAGTGGTGAGTGGGTGAGGTGAGTGAGTGGCACAGCAGGCTGCCCGCTACGACGAAGGCGGCGCAGGCGGAGGAAGGCTCAACAGCCTGGGCTAGGCCTCGACTAGAACCAAGCCTGGGCTAGGCCTCCAATAGAACCAAGCCTGGGCTAGGCCTCGACTAAAACCAAGCCTGGGCTAGGCCTCCAATAGAACCTAGCCTGGGTTAGGCCTCGAATAGATATAGGCCTGGGCAAAGCCTCGACTAGATCTAGGTCTGGGCTAGGCCTCCACTAGAACCAGGCTTGGGCAAAGCCTCGACTAGAACCAGGCCTGGGCTAGGCCTCGACTAGAACCAGGCCTGGGCAATGCTTTGACTAGAACCAGGCCTGGTCAAGGCCTCGACTAGAACCAGGCCTGGACTAGGCCTCGACTAGAACCATGCCTGAGCAAAGCCTCGACTAGATCCAGGCCTGGACTAGGCCTCACCTAGAACCAGGCCAGAGCAAGGCCTGACTAGATCCAGGCCTCTCGTATCCTAGGTTGAGCCTGAACTAGGCCGCACATATCCTAAGTTGAGCCTCAATCAGGCCTCGACGAGAACCAGGCCTGAGCAATGCCTCGACTATAACCAGGCCTGGTCAAGGCCTCGACTAGAACCAGGCCTGGACTAGACCTCGACTAGAACCAGGCCTGGACTAGGCCTCGACTAGATCCAGGCCTGGGCTAGCGCTCGACTAAAACCAGGCCTGGGCTATGCCTCCACTACGACCAAGCCTGGGCTAGGCCTCGACTAGAAAGAACCCTGGGCTAGACCTCCATTAGAACCAAGCCTGGGCTAGGCCTCCATTAGAACCAAGCCTGGGCTAGGCCTCGACTAGAATGGACGCTGGGCTAGTCCTCCACTACAACCAGCCTGGGTTAGGCCTCGAAAAGATCTAGGCCTGGGCAAAGCCTCGACTAGAACCAGGCCTGGGCTAGGCCTCGCCTGGATCCAGGCCTGGGCAAGGCTTCGCCTAGATCCAGGCCTGGGCAAGGCCTCGACTAGAACCAGGAGTGGACTAGGTCTCGACTAGACCCAGACCTGGGTAAGGCCTCGGCTAGAACCAGGCCTGGGCAAGGCCTCATCTAGAACCAGGCCTGGGAAATGCCTGACTAGATCCAGGCCTCTCGTATCCTAGGCAGAGCCTGAACTAGGCCGCACATATCCTAAGTTGAGCCTGAATGAGGCCTCGATTATGCTGGGTGAGTGAGTGGGTGAATGGGTGAGTGAGTGGCTTGGTGAGTGGGTTAGGTGAGTGAGTGGGTGGGTGGTGAGTGGGTGAATGGGTGAGAGAGTGGGTGAATGGTTGGGTGAGTGAGTGGGTGAGTGGTGAGTGAGTGGGTGGGTGGTGAGTGAGTGGGTGAGTGAGTGAGTGGATTGGTGAGTGGGTTATTGAGTGGGTGGGTGAATGAATGGGTGAGTGAGTGGGTTAGTGGCTGGGCTGGTGGCTTAGTGGGTGAGTGAGTGGGTGGGTTTGTGGGTAAGTGAGTGAGTGAGTCGATGAGTGAGTGGGTGGGGTATTGGGTGAGTGAGGTGCTTCTGCTACTCGCTACTAACAGCACTTGCCCCAACAGTCTGCGAAAGGCTACAGGTGGGAGCTTTGGGTGAGTCTGTGAGTGAGTCTGGGTGAGTCTGTGAGTGACTCTGTGGGTGAGTCTGTGAGTGAGTCTGTGGCTGAGTTAAGTGAGTCTGAGTGAGTCTGGGTGAGTCTGTGAGTGATTCTTTGGGTAATGTTCAGATGTAAATACACAAATAAAGCATTTGCATTCAGTTTACAAGTGTCTGGTTGGTTTTGTGTGAGGGTGGGTGGGTGAGTGAGTGAGTGGGTAGGTGCGTGGGTGGGTGGGTGAGTGAGTGGGTAGGTGCGTTGGTGGGTGGGTGGGTGAGTGAGTGGGTAGGTGCGTGGGTGGGTGGGTGGGTGAGTGAGTGGGTGAGTGGGTGGGTGAGTGAGTGGGTGAGTGAGTGAGTGGGTGGTTGAGTGGGTGAGTGAGTTTGTGAGTGGGTGAGTGACTGGGTGAGTGGGTGGGTGATTGAGTGGGTGGGTGGGTGAGTGAGTGGGTGAGTGAGTGGGTGAGTGGGTGAGTGAGGTGAGTGAGTGGGTGAGTGAGTGATTTGGTGAGTGCGTGGGTGGGTGCGTGGGTGGGTGAGTGAGTTGGTGAGTTAGTGAGTGGGTGGATGAGTGAGTGAATGAGTGGCGAGTGTGTGAGATGAGTGGGTGCGTGGGAGGGTGCGTGTGTGATGAGTGATTGTGAGTGGTGAGTGTGTGAGTGTGTGTGATTGAGTATGTGAGTAACTCCAAACATCTCCATTGCTTCAATTATTTCATTCAAACAATGGCAAACTTCATCAGCAACATCATAACCTTGGTAACATCAGAAAATATTAATACCACCATCATCACCATCACCGTGATCACAGCTCTTTCCATGTGACAGCTTTTCATTACCTCCGCGCGGTGCCGGACTGGCAACTCTGTCGTGGACAGTGCTGTGGGGTGAGGTCCAATTGTGATTGGCTCCTCCCCTCATGGCGTCTGTGACCACCACAGGGGCTAAACGGGGGCTCTGGACGGGTGCTAGGGGCTGGTAACCCCTCCACCCTCAATTAATTATCATTAAACTACGAATACAAAATTTTAATAAGCTTGTGCCGGAGGCCCCGGGGGGACAGGCGTCTATGACGTCTCCTGGCCAAACCCCAATTGGCGGAGCCAGGAGATTGAATATCTACCCTCGGGGCTCCTCCAGAAACAACGAAAAACCACTACGGGTGGCCACGTGGAATGTTCGAACGCTCACTGCGGAGGAGAGGCTGCCACTCCTCTGTCGGGAGCTGGACCGGTACCGCCTGGATCTTTGTGGCATTCAGGAGGTCCGGTGGACCGGTTCTGGCTCCTGCCACCATGAGGGGTGGACAGTCCTCTACTCGGGGCAGCAGACTGCCAAACAACAGGGTGTGGCTCTTCTTTTGAACAAAAGAATGAAGGGGGCGTGGGAGCGTGGCGGTGAGGTGTGGGAAGCTGTAAGCCCCAGGCTACTTTGGGCTCGCCTTCCCATCAACCGGAGGCGAGGAATGGTGGTCGTAGCTACTTATGCCACCACCGCAGATGAACATCCGTGGAGGGATGCAGGCAAAGCCGATGAGTCAGATGCCTTCTATGACCTCCTGTCACAGGTGCTGGCTAAAGTGGCCCCTCGGGATAGAGTCATCATGTTGGGTGACTTCAATGCCCGAGTTGGTAATGATGCTGGCACCTGGTCTGGAGTGATTGGAGGGCATGGGCCAGATCAGCTCAATAACAACGGTAGGAGGCTGCTAGATTTTTGTGCAGCCCATGGGCTTGTAATTATCAACACGCTGTTCCGGCATCGGCGCATCCACACAACATCATGGATGCATGCCGGGTCGAAGCAAGAACATTTGCTTGACTACATAGTGACGGACCAGCGGATGCGAGCCCTTGTCCTTGACACCAGGACCTACCGTGGAGCTGATCTGCCCTCTGACCATCGACTAGTCATCTGTAAGATGCCCCTGCCATTCTTCCACTCCGGTGGTGGGTGTACACCCAGGACCCCATTCCAACCTAAAGTGGCCTGGTCTCAGTTATCTGAAGAAAGTTGCAAGCGAGAATTTAATCATCGCTTGCGGCTGGGATTGGCATCGTCCCCGACTCCTCCTGATGTCGAGGGTAAATGGGCGAGGTTTAGGACTGACTCATGCAGCTGCAATGGCTGCTTTGGGTACGCGGTCCAGACCTCCCCAGAGACCCTGGCTGATAGAGGAGGTGTTAAGGATGGTTGAGAAAAAGCGAAAGGCCCACTGTCATCGGCTACAGAATCCCACGTCAGAGAATGAGGAGGCTTACCTCAGCCTTCGCTCGGAGGTTCGGAGAGCCGTGAGGCGCTGCAAGGATGGGTGGTGGTCGCGGGTTGCTGAGGAGATGGAGTCTGCCTCAGTGGCCCGTGATCACAAATCTCTATTTAACTCCATCAAAAAAGTAACCTGCAGCGCCACACCTATTACCATCATTAGGGGAAAAAACGGTGATCCAATCTCCCACCCCCAGGAACAGGTTTGCAGATTCGCTGAGCATTTCTGTGAGGTCCTGGGGGAGGGAAAATCCCTCAGCCAGGAAAACATCGTGGCACAAAGTGAGGATGACCCTGCTGAGGCTGCGGTGCCTCAAATATTGGAAGAAGTCACCCCCTGTGAGTGGCTTGCTGAGGTGTCATCTGTGGAGGAAGTACTGAAGACGATCCAGAGTCTGAGTCCAGGAAAGGCAGCGGGCAGAGATGATCTCCCAAGCGAAATGCTGAGGGAGGGTGGCGTTTCTGCACAGACTGCCCTATATGACATAATAACAACAGTCTGGACCACTGGACGGGTTCTGCAGGATTGGAAGGGGAACCGCACAGACTGTAACAACTACAGGGGCATCTCACTCCTCAGTGTGCCGGGAAAGGTCCTGGCAAGGATTATTCAACATCGCCTTGCCAGGCACGCTGAGGAGAGGCTTGCGGAGCCCTAATGCGGTTTCAGGAATGGGCGGTCCTGTGGCTGGAGGGTCAAAGTTTTGAGGACTTCTGTTAACTCTTGAAGTCCTGGAATGTGCATGTTTGTGTCTCTGTTAGATCAATCGATAAGGTACACATTATTACTTCTGTGATTTCCAGTACTCCAAGCTAGAGCGATGTTGTGAATGCTCTATGATGTGTTGGGATAAAAAGGAATTCCTTTTAAGCTCCAGAAGTGTTCACTTATTTCAGGATGACAACAATTTTATACTTCCATAGATGCGTTGCTTCGTCTGGTGGTTGTATCATCGGGACTGTTAAATGTGTGGTGTTTATGGTAGAAGGTGCCACGTGTTGTCATCTTCTTACAGCTACTTGAGTGTTGTAGTTTATTCTAGACTTCGTCACGTTAAGGTGGTGCTTTGTAGTCATATCGGATTACTTGTTGATGTGGTGTGATGCACAGTGGTTGTGAGGTGGTCCAATTCCTGATTTTATTGTCATGACTAAGTTTTATATATATTTTGTTATTCTGTTGTTTCTCTTCAACGTGACTTTACCGGAAAAAACTAAGAATATGAATTACTGCAGTCACGAAAGCTTTAAATCAAAATTTAAGTGGCCTTGTTGAGCTAAAGTTGGAGAAAGACTGTGGTCATAACGTTGCCCTATATTTTAAACATTTTTCTTAATTTTTAGTCATTGTTTAATAAAAAAAAACTACTTCAAAGTGTCGGTTTCAGAATGTGCGTTCGTTGTTCCTGTGTTTGATGGCTTGGACTTGTGGAAGAATGGCTTCAGTCAATAAGGACGTACATACATAAGGGTGTACATACATACTTTGAGATGACTACTCTCAGTTTATGACGGAAATTCTAACATATCAACCTCGTTTTCTAGAAACAACTCGCTCAACACGAGTGTCCTTCAATATATTTATGAAACAAAGTCAGTACACTGTAAATTTGCACCTCGTTGTCCAAATCAAACTGGACAACGGCATTTTGATTCTTTAGACTATATGTCGTTGTTTAATCCTTTAAACTTGCAGCAGTGTAGAGGACATTGCGGGGTGAATATTAGCAAATCAACAGGAAGCACGGAATTATGCATGGAGATATACATTTTATTCAGACGGAAGCGTGCAATTATGCAGTGGGATGTACATACATAGTAAGGTTTAATCTAAATGGCCAGATTAGCTAAGCGTTGTTGATTTATATGCGGATTGTAAATGTTACAAATCTACAATTGAATGCAAAGTCCATGATAGGACAAATCGAGAACAAAGGATTTGGATGCTAGAGGGGAGTTATAAGGGGCTTAAAATCAGACCTCAAGATCATTTGGAGAGGAATTTTTCTGAGGATAGACCCTCGACTCATCCCTCTGCAGATATCCCTTCTCCTGCGAGACTCAGCCTGGAGAGCACGATTGCTTGGCGACTGGTTGGCGACTTTGCTTCGGGAGAGTTCGTGGCGATCTCTTTAGACGGGTTACAGGGTCATCGATACACCGTGCATCAACAAGTAAGTGTCTTTGTTAGTGGATAGCCCGGTAATCGCGTGTGTAGTCCGTCTTACGGGGCGTTACTGTGTCTCGGTTGGACGTTCGTGAGAGTTTGCTTTTTGGCGATTTGAGCCATGCAGCTTAGAGGGCGCCGTTAACTCTCAACAACACCCGCGACTTTTACTCTGCTCTGTAGAATCAGTCACATGGAGCAGATTAACTCTAAACCGTGCCACGCATACACGGGCGAGAAGCCGTTCAATTGCTCTGTGTGTGGGAAGGCATTTGCACAGAAATCAAATCTTAACACTCACAAGAAAACACACATGGGCGAGAAGCCATTCAAGTGCTCTGCGTGTGGGAATGCATTTGCACAGAAATCAAATCTTAACACTCACAAGAAAATACACACGGGCGAGAAGCCGTTCAATTGCTCTGTGTGTGGGAAGGCATTTGCACAGAAATCAAATTTTAACACTCACAAGAAAATACACACGGGCGAGAAGCCATTCAAGTGCTCTGGGTGTGGGAAGGCATTTGCATATAAATCTAATCTTAACACTCACGAGAAAATACACACTGGTGAGAAGCCATTCAAGTGCTCTGTCTGTGGGAAGGCATTTGCACAGAAATCAAATCTTAACACTCACAAGAAAATACACACGGGCGAGAAGCCATTCAAGTGCTCTGTGTGTGGGAAGGCATTTGCACAGAAATCAAATCTTAATACTCACAAGAAAATACACACGGGTGAGAAGTCATTCAAGTGCTCTGTGTGTGGGAAGGCATTTGCACAGAAATCAAATCTTAACAGACACCAGAAAACACACTGGTGAGAAGCCATTCAAGTGCTCTGTGTGTGGGAAGGCATTTGCACAGAAATCAAATCTTAATACTCACAAGAAAATACACACTGGTGAGAAGTCATTCAAGTGCTCTGTGTGTGGGAAGGCATTTGCACGGAAAACAATTCTTAACAGACACCAGAAAACACACACGGGCGAGAAGCCATTCAAGTGCTCTGTGTGTGGGAAGGCATTTGCACAGAAATCAAATCTTAATACTCACAAGAAAATACACACGTGTGAGAAGCCATTCAATTGCTCTGTGTGTGGGAAGGCATTTGCACGGAAAACAACTCTTAACAGACACCAGAAAACACACACGGGTGAGAAGCCATTCAATTGTTTTCCGTTGGAGAGAACACGGTCATCACCCCGAAACAAGCATGCGAAGATCTGCAATGAGAGTGAAGTGAACTCAAAAGGTGTAATGCATCTGTCGACCCTATTCAGGTGGATCCTGAGAGATGCCTGGATGTAGTGGATGTAATGACTCCTGGCAACAATTCCTCTTTCGACCTCATGCAGTTGGATCCTGAGAGATTGCTGGATGTAATGAGCCCTGACCACAATTCCTCTTTCGACCCCATGCAAGTGAATACTGAGAAATGGCTGCTGGAGTGGCTGGAAGATCAAAGTTTTGAGGACTTCTGTTAACTCTTGAAGTCCTGGAATGTGCATGATTGTGTCTCTGTTAGCCATTCCATTGTTCTGTGGCTTTGCAGATGTCCCTTCTCCTGCGAGACCCAGCCTGGCGAGCACGATTGCTTGGCGACTGGTTGGCGACTTTGCTTCGGGAGAGTTCGTGGCGATCTCTTTAGACGGGTTACAGGGTCATCGATACGCCGTGCATCAACAAGTAAGTGTCTTTGTTAGTGGATAACCAGGTAATCGCGTGTGTAGTCTGTCTTACGGGGCGTTACTTTGTCTCGGTTGGACGTTCGTGAGAGTTTGCTTTTTGGCGAATCAGTCACATGGAGCAGATGAACTCTCCACAGTGCCACACACACGGGCGAGAAGCCGTTCAATTGCTCTGTGTGTGGGAAGGCATTTGCACAGAAAGAAAATCTTTACACTGACAAGAAAACACACACGGGCGAGAAGCCATTCAAGTGCTCTGTGTGTGGGAAGGCATTTGCACAGAAATCAAATCTTAACACTCACAAGAAAATATACACTGGTGAGAAGCCATTCAAGTGCTCTGTGTGTGGGAAGGCATTTGCACAGAAATCAAATCTTAACACTCACAAGAAAACACACACGGGCGAGAAGTCTTTCAAGTGCTCTGTGTGTGGGAAGGCATTTGCACAGAAATCACATCATCACAGTCACCAGAAAACACACACGGGCGAGAAGCCATTCAATTGTTTTCCGTTGGAGAGGACACGGTCATCACCCCGAAACAAACATGCGAAAATCTGCAATGAGAGTGAAGTGAAATCAAAAGGTGAAATGCAAAGTGCTGCAGTGAGTCCTGAACAAAATGAATCTGTCGACCCTATACAGGTGAATCCTGAGAGATGCCTGGATGTAGTGGATGTAATGACTCCTGGCAACAATTCCTCTTTCGACCTCATGCAGTTGGATCCTGAGAGATTGCTGGATGTAATGAGCCCTGACCACAATTCCTCTTTCGACCCCATGCAGGTGGATGCTGAGAAATGGCTGCTGGAGTGGCTGGATGATCAAAGTTTTGAGTACTTCTGTTAACTCTTGAAGTCCTGGAATGTGCATGTTTGTGTCTCTGTTAGATCAATGAACAAGGTACACATTATTACTTCCGTGATTTCCAGTACTCCAAGCTAGAGCGATGTTGTGAATGCTCTATGATGTGTTGGGATAAAAAGGAATTCCTTTTAAGCTCCAGAAGTGTTCACTTATTTCAGGATGACAACAATTTTATACTTCCATAGATGCGTTGCTTCGTCTGGTGGTTGTATCATCGGGACTGTTAAATGTGTGGTGTTTATGGTAGAAGGTGCCACGTGTTGTCATCTTCTCACAGCTGCTTGAGTGTTGTAGTTTATTCTAGACTTCGTCACGTTAAGGTGGTGCTTTGTAGTCATATCGGATTACTTGTTGATGTTGTGTGATGCACAGTGGTTGTGAGGTGATCCAATTCCAGATTTTACTGTCGTGACTAAGTGGCCTTGTTGAGCTATAGTTGGAGAAAGACTGTGATCATAACGTTGCCCTATATTTTAAAAAATTTTCCTCAATTTTCTTTATTGTTTAATGAAAAAAAATAACTTCAAATGATAGCTTTCAGAGTGCGCGTGGATTGCTCGTTCGTTGTTCCTGTGTTTGATGGCTTGGACTTGTGGACGAATGGCTTCAGTCGATAAGGACGTCAATGGGGAAATCGACATTTACGTGTTTGATTTTGAGAATTTGTTTTAACTGTTTGAATTCCTATTGGGAAATAATTGGCCTAGTTCCTTTACTGTTTGAGCACGCGTCTTAATAAGGATGTCGATGCGAGAATTAACGTGAATTTCCTTGCAGATTAATAAAAAAACCTGAATTGTTTTTAAAGATAACTGATAGTACAGACGAGTAGCCATTCACACACGTGTGCATTCAAATACGAGTCTATTTACAGCTGTGCGCATACACACACGAGTGTACATACACAGCAGTACAGATTCACGTACATACAAACAGTGGCAGACTAGGATAGCGGGGTTTTGTGATTATTTTAACAGATTGAACCGACGATCTGAATCTTAGATGCCCCTCAAAACTGAAGAACGTTAAGCGAATGCCAGAAACGCGTGACATTCTAATCCATTCTCTGTATTCCAATACAAACGCTTGGAATCATTAATAATGTTTTAAATAGTGGCCCCGTGTTTAATGAGTGTTAGTGAAGTAATTAGTTTTCTTTATTTAATTCCATTTGTTCGCCTTTGCTTCGGCAAACCGGTTGAGATTATTCTTCCCGTTTAAGTAATCTATCTAGAATCATTTACAATTGTCTTGATTAACTTCCTTGCATTCTCGGAAGTAACGCTCCTCATATCTATCAACATACCTAAGCTCATGTGGCCATTGTGCTTAAGCCTAAGTTGGAATGTTCATTTCACTGCATCATTGTTCACTTCCGTTCGAATATGGATGGGCATCTTCTTGAATAATTACGTTGTTAGTTTGCACATTTACAATGGCCTGTAAACTGCTATCGATGTATCGGCCTTACCTGTGAAATACAGTATGAAATATTGCAATGTTGATGGAGATATACTTAGACTAAGAGGTGCATGCTTCATAGCGGGCTGACGTGGTTTTATTAATGTGTTTAAGGACTCTTGTTGATCAAGGTGTGTCTAGACAACGAAGTTGAATTGTTATATTCCATCAATTAAAATGGTTACAATTGCTGGTTGTTTTTTAACCCATCTGGATGGAATAGTTTGTAAGCGTTGTTTATTATATTGTAACGCAGTCATTATCACATTTCAGTTCTATAGCGTAAAGCATCGTGTGTATTTACACTGCTGTGTATGTACCAGTGCTGTGTCTATGTATGTGTGTGTATATATTTTGCACGTGTGTTTTCATGACAAAGTGCATTGAATGTGCAAGGGGTTACCAGCACCTCGCACCCGTCCAGAGACCTCGTGGCCGCTGTGGTGGCTACGAGACTTCCCTCAAGGACATTGCTCTTATCCACCACAGCGTTACCGAACGGCACCGCTAGTGAGGTAGGGGGTTGTTGTTTTTGTTACAGAACTTTACTCGTTTCTCAGAAGGCGGCAGTCCCTGGTGCTTGCCATTCCCCTGCCACGAGTAAAAGTTTATGCTATTCCCCTGCCCATATCGACACGAGTGTCCTTAAATATATTTATAAATAAAGTTTACCACGGTGTAAAAACTTGCACCTCAAAGTCTAAACCACAATTTTAATACTTCAGGCTGCACTTCCCTGCTAAGGCTTTTAAACTGGCAGCAGTTTGCAGCACATTGCAGGGTGAATATTAGAAAATTAACGCGAATTATTCGGTGAGATGAACATATTACTCAGGCTTAAGCTCAATTGCCAGATTAGCGAAGCTCTGTTAGCTAGATATGCAGATTGTAAATTCCCAAAAAATAACAATTGAATGTAAAGTTCATGAAATGCAGCGTCGAGAACTTCATCTTTCATCAATGCAACATCGTTCCATACGACCCCAGCAATGTGATGCTGGTGTCAATGTCACCAATTCGAATGCTACCTGTGACTTACAGCTTTCCACAACTTACGCCACGCTCCAAAGCCCCCTTCATTCATTTTTGTTGTGTCTCAGAAGGAGACACTCCCCGGTTGTTTAGCCGTTCCCTTTGCCACGAGTAAAGTTTTGCAAAAAAAAACACAACCCCGTTCCTTCATTGACGGTGGCGGACGGTAAGGCTGTGGTGGATGTGATCAATGTCCAGGAGGGAAGTCTCGCAGCCACCACAGCGGCACGCGAGGTCTCTGGACGGGTGCGTAGGGGCTGGTAACCCCTCAATATTCAATGCAATGGCCGTGAAAAAAAAAACACGTCCAAAAATTATTAAACACGTGCAAAATATTGCACAAATACACACTGGTGTATATACACACACACACCGAAGGTCGTTTGTTACAGACTAAATGGTGATGAATGTTGTGTTTGCGTGATTATAAACCACGCTTACAAGCTAAACTATTCAGATGATTATTCAAAGTTTACGATAGAAATTATAACATAACACACTCGTTTGCTAGAAGCACCCTGCTCAACACGAGTGTCCTTAAATATGTTTATAAAACAAAGTCAGTACAGTGTAAATTTGCACCTCTTAGTCCAAATAAAACTCTTTATGTTGATAATTCAGACTGTGTATCGCTTTTAAATCCTGATAATCTTGCAGCATTGTAGAGGACATTGCGGGGTGAATATTAGCAAATTAACAGGAAGCACGGAATTATGCATGGAGATGTACATCTTTATTCAAACAGAAGCATTAAATTATGCAGTGGGATGTACATACTTATTAAGGTTTAAGTACAATTGCCAGATTAGCTAAGCTATGTTGATTGATATGCCGATTGTTAATGTTACAAATTAACAATTGAATGCAAAGTCCATGATAGGCCATGTCGAGAACAAAGGATTTGGATGCGAGAGGGGAGTTATAAGGGGCTTGAAATCAGACCTCAAGACCATTTGGAGAGGAATTTTCCTGAGGATAGACGCTCGACTCATCTCTGCAGATTACCCTTCTCCTGCGAGACTCAGCCTGGCGAGCACGATTGCTTGGCGACTGGTTGGCGACTTTGCTTCGGGAGAGTTCGTGGCGATCTCTTTAGACGGGTTACAGGGTCATCGATACACCGTGCATCAACAAGTAAGTGTCTTTGTTAGTGGATAGCCAGGTAATCGCGTGTGTAGTCCGTCTTACGGGGCGTTACTGTGTCTCGGTTGGGCGTTCATGAGAGTTTGCTTTTTGGCGATTTGAGCCACGCGGCTTAGAGGGCGCCGTTAACTCTCAACAACACCCGCGACTTTTACTCTGCTCTGTAGAATCTGTCACATGGAGCAGGTTAACTCTAAACCGTGCCACGCATACACGGGCGAGAAGCCGTTCAATTGCTCTGTGTGTGGGAAGGCATTTGCACAGAAATCAAATCTTAACACTCACAAGAAAACACACACGGGCGAGAAGCCATTCAAGTGCTCTGTGTGTGGGAAGGCATTTGCACAGAAATCAAATCTTAACACTCACAAGAAAACACACACGGGCGAGAAGCCATTCAAGTGCTCTGTCTGTGGGAAGGCATTTGCACAGAAATCAAATCTTCACAGTCACCAGAAAACACACACGGGTGAGAAGCCATTCAATTGTTCTGTGTGTGGGAAGGCATTTGCACGGAAAACAACTCTTAACAGACACCATAAAACACACACGGGTGAGAAGCCATTCAATTGTTCTCCGTTGGAGAGGACACGGTCATCACCCCGAAACAAACATGCGAAGATCTGCAATGAGAGTGAAGTGAAATCAAAAGTTGAAATGCAAAGTGCTGCAGTGAGTCCTGAACAAAATGAATCTTTCGACCCTATACAGGTGAATCCTGAGAGATGCCTGGATGTAGTGGATGTAATGACTCCTGGCAACAATTCCTCTTTCGACCTCATGCAGTTGGATCCTGAGAAATTGCTGGATGTAATGAGCCCTGACCACAATTCCTCTTTCGACCCCATGCAGGTGGATGCTGAGAAATCGCTGCTGGAGTGGCTGGAGGGTCAACGTTTTGAGGACTTCTCTTAACTCTTGAAGTCCTGGAATGTGCATGTTTGTGTATCTGTTAGATCAATAGATAAGGTACACATGATTACTTCCGTGATTTCCAGTGCTCCAAGCTAGAGCGATGTTGTGAATGCTCTATGATGTGTTGGGATAAAAAGGAATTCCTTTTCAGCTCCAGAAGTGTTCACTTATTTCAGGATGACAACAATTTTATACTTCCATAGATGCGTTGCTTCGTCCGGTGGTTGTATCATCGGGACTGTTAAATGTGTGGTGTTTATGGTTAGAACGTGCCACGTGTTGTCATCTTCTCACAGCTACCTGAGTGTTGAAGTTCCTTCTAGACTTTGTCACGTTAAGGTGGTGCTTTGTAGTCATATCGGATTACTTGTTGATGTTGTGTGATGCACAGTGGTTGTGAGGTGGTCCCATTCCTGATTTTGCTCTCGTGACTAAGTGATCTTGTTGAGCTAAAGTTGGAGAAAGACTGTGATTATAACGTTGCCCTATATTTTAAACAATTTTCTTTAATTTTCTTTATTGTTTGATTAAAAAAACTACTTCAAAGTGTCGGTTTCAGAATGTGCGTTCGTTGTTCCTGTGTTTGATGGCTTGGACTTGTGGACCAATGGCTTCAGTCGATAAGGACGTCAATTGGGAAGGATTAAGACGTTCACGTGGTTGATTTTGAGAATATTTTATGACTGTCGAATTAATGCAAGTGAAATTATTTTCCTGGTTCCTTAACCTGTTTGAAAAAGCGAATTAATAAAGATTTTGATGCGAGTTTTAACGTTGATATTGTTGCAGATTAATAAAGACCTGATTTGTGTTTTTAAAGATGACTGATCGTACATTATTGCTACCATATCCTTCCTTAAAAAGAACATGGACGAGTAGACATTCACACACGAGTGTGCATCCTAACACGATTGTTTATATATACAGCGGTGTGCATTCACACACGAGTGTGCATATACAGGGGTGTACATACATACAGACATACAACGCAGTGTACATACACAGCAGTGTACGAACACAAGGATTGCGTTCCACTGCGAACACGCACGATTGTACCTACATACATACACACACATACGTATACGGGTTTTCATTCTCAGATGAAGAGCCACTCCATGTTGTTTGGCATTCCCCTGCCACGAATAAAGTTCTGTATTAACAACCTTCAACGTCATCGGCGTTCCCGGTCGGTAACGCTGTGGTGGATAAGAGCAATGTCCTTGAGGGAAGTCTCGTAGCCACCACAGCGGCCCACGAGGTCTCTGGACGGGTGCGAGGTGCTGGTAACACCTCCATATTCAATGCAGTTACCGTAACAAAAACACGTCCAAAATATAAAACACGTGCATAAATATTGAGCACATACACAAGAGTATACATACACACTGAAGACTAAATATGGATGATTGACTTTTTTGCGGTACGTTATGTGAAACCACGCTTACAAACTAAACCATTCAGATGATTACTCAAAGTTTATGACGGAAATTAGAACATAACATCCTCGTTTTCTAGAAACACCCCGCTCAACACGAGTGTCCTTAAATATATTTATGAAACAAAGTCAGTACAGTGTAAATTTGCACCTCTTAGTCCAAATAAAACTCTTTATGTTGATGATTCAGACTGTGATTCGCTTTTAAATCCTGATAATCTTGCAGCATTGTAGAGGACATTGCGGGGTGAATATTAGCAAATTTACAGGAAGCACGGAATAATGCTTGGAGATGTACATCTTTATTCAAACGGAAGTGTACAATTATGCAGTGGGATGTACATACTTATTAAGATTTAAGTACAATGGCCAGATTAGCTAAGCTATGTTGATTGATATGCCGATTGTTAATGTTACAAATTAACAATTGAATGCAAAGTCCATGATAGGCCAAATCGAGAACAAAGGATTTGGATGCTAGAGGGGAGTTATAAGGGGCTTAAAATCAGACCTCAAAACCATTTGGAGAGGAATTGTACTGAGGATAGACGCTCGACTCATCGCTCTGCAGATTCCCCTTCTCCTGCGAGACTCAGCCTGGCGAGCACGATTGCTTGGCGACTGGTTGGCGACTTTGCTTCGGGAGAGTTCGTGGCGATCTCTTTAGACGGGTTACAGGGTCATCGATACACCGTGCATCAACAAGTAAGTGTCTTTGTTAGTGGATAACCAGGTAATCGCGTGTGTCGTCCGTCTTACGAGACGTTACTTTGTCTCGGTTGGACGTTCGTGAGAGTTTGCTTTGTGGCGATTTGAGCCACACATCCACGCAGCATAGAGGGCACCGTTAACTCTCAACAACACGCGCGACTGTTACTCTGCTCTGTAGAATCAGTCACATGGAGCAGATGAACTCTCCACAGTGCCACGCACACACGGGCGAGAAGCCATTCCATTGTTCTGTGTGTGTGAAGGCATTTGCACAGAAATCAAATCTTAACACTCACAAGAAAACACACATGGGCGAGAAGCCATTCAAGTGCTCTGCGTGTGGGAATGCATTTGCACAGAAATCAAATCTTAACACTCACAAGAAAATACACACGGGCGAGAAGCCGTTCAATTGCTCTGTGTGTGGGAAGGCATTTGCACAGAAATCAAATCTTAACACTCACAAGAAAATACACACGGGCGAGAAGCCATTCAAGTGCTCTGGGTGTGGGAAGGCATTTGCATATAAATCTAATCTTAACACTCACGAGAAAATACACACTGGTGAGAAGCCATTCAAGTGCTCTGTCTGTGGGAAGGCATTTGCACAGAAATCAAATCTTAACACTCACAAGAAAATACACACGGGCGAGAAGCCATTCAAGTGCTCTGTGTGTGGGAAGGCATTTGCACAGAAATCAAATCTTAATACTCACAAGAAAATACACACGGGTGAGAAGTCATTGAAGTGCTCTGTGTGTGGGAAGGCATTTGCACAGAAATCAAATCTTAACAGACACCAGAAAACACACTGGTGAGAAGCCATTCAAGTGCTCTGTGTGTGGGAAGGCATTTGCACAGAAATCAAATCTTAATACTCACAAGAAAATACACACTGGTGAGAAGTCATTCAAGTGCTCTGTGTGTGGGAAGGCATTTGCACGGAAAACAATTCTTAACAGACACCAGAAAACACACACGGGCGAGAAGCCATTCAAGTGCTCTGTGTGTGGGAAGGCATTTGCACAGAAATCAAATCTTAATACTCACAAGAAAATACACACGGGTGAGAAGCCATTCAATTGCTCTGTGTGTGGGAAGGCATTTGCACGGAAAACAACTCTTAACAGACACCAGAAAACACACACGGGTGAGAAGCCATTCAATTGTTTTCCGTTGGAGAGGACACGGTCATCACCCCGAAACAAGCATGCGAAGATCTGCAATGAGAGTGAAGTGAAATCAAAAGGTGTAATGCATCTGTCGACCCTATTCAGGTGGATCCTGAGAGATGCCTGGATGTAGTGGATGTAATGACTCCTGGCAACAATTCCTCTTTCGACCTCATGCAGTTGGATCCTGAGAGATTGCTGGATGTAATGAGCCCTGACCACAATTCCTCTTTCGACCCCATGCAAGTGAATACTGAGAAATGGCTGCTGGAGTGGCTGGAAGATCAAAGATTTGAGGACTTCTGTTAACTCTTGAAGTCCTGGAATGTGCATGATTGTGTCTCTGTTAGCCATTCCATTGTTCTGTGGGTGTGAAGGCATTTGCACGGAAATCAACTCTTAGCAGACACCAGAAAACTCACACGGGCGAGAAGCCATTCACTTGCTCTGCGTGTGGGAAGGCATTTGCATGGAAATCAAATCTTCACAGTCACCAGAAAACTCACACGGGATGCCTGGATGTAGTGGAGGTAATGAGTCCTGGCAACAATTACTCTTTCGACCTCATGCAGGTGGATGCTGAGAAATCGCTGCTGGAGTGGCTGGAGGGTCAACGTTTTGAGGACTTCTCTTAACTCTTGAAGTCCTGGAATGTGCATGTTTGTGTCTCTGTTAGATCAATAGATAAGGTACACATGATTACTTCCGTGATTTCCAGTACTCCAAGCTAGAGCGATGTTGTGAATGCTCTATGATGTGTTGGGATAAAAAGGAATTCCTTTTAAGCTCCAGAAGTGTTCACTTATTTCAGGATGACAACAATTTTATACTTCCATAGATGCGTTGCTTCGTCTGGTGGTTGTATCATCGGGACTGTTAAATGTGTGGTGTTTATGGTAGAAGGTGCCACGTGTTGTCATCTTCTCACAGCTACTTGAGTGTTGTAGTTTATTCTAGACTTCGTCACGTTAAGGTGGTGCTTTGTAGTCATATCGGATTACTTGTTGATGTGGTGTGATGCACAGTGGTTGTGAGGTGGTCCAATTCCTGATTTTACTGTCGTGACTAAGTGGCCTTGTTGAGCTAAAGTTGGAGAAAGACTGTGATCATAACGTTGTCCTATATTTTAAACATTTTTCTTTAATTTTCTTTATTGTTCGACTTGAACCAGTCCTGGGCTAGGCCTCGACTAGAAACAGGCTAGAGCAAGGTCTCGACTAGAACCAGGCCTGGGCTAGGCCTCGACTAGCACCAGGTCTGGGCAATGCCTCAACTGGAACCAGGCCTGGTCAAGGCCTCGTCTAGAACCAGGCCTGGACAAGGCCTCGACTAGTACCAAGCCTGGGCAAGGCCTCGACTAGAACCAGGCCTGGGCAATTCTTTAACTAGAACCAGGCCTGGTCAAGGCCTCGACTAGAACCAGGCCTGGGCAAGGCCTCGACTAGAGCCAGGCCTGGGCAAGGCCTCGACTAGATCCAGGCCTGGACTCGGCCTCACCTAGAACCAGGTCAGGGCAAGGCCTGACTAGTTCCAGGCCTCTCGTTTCCTAGGCTGAGCCTGAACTAGGCTGCACATATCCTAAGTTGAGCCTGAATCAGGCCTCGACTAGAACCAGGCCTCGGCAATGCCTCGACTAGAACCAGCCCTGGGCTAGGCCTCGACTAGAAACAGGCTAGAGCAAGATCTCGACTAGAACCAGGCCTTGGCTAGGCCTCGACTAGAACCAGGCCTGGGAAATGCCTCAACTGGAACCTGTCCTGGCCAAGGCCTCGTCTAGCACCAGGCCTGGACTAGGCCTCGACTATTTCCAAGCCTGGGCAAGGCCTCGACTAGAACCAGGCCTGGGCAATTCTTTGACTACAACCAGGCCTGGTCAAGGCCTCGACTAGAACCAGGCCTGGGCAAGGCCTCGACTAGATCCAGGCCTGGACTAGGCCTCACCTAGAACCAGGTCAAGGCAAGGCCTCAACTAGATCCAGGCCTCTCGTATCCTAGGCTGAGCCTGAACTAGGCTGCACATATCCTAAGTTGAGCCTGAATCAGGCCTCGACTAGAACCAAGCCTCGGCAATGCCTCAACTAGAACCAGGCCTCGGCAAGGCCTCGACTAGAACTAGGCCTGGGCAATGCTTTGACTAGAGCCAGGGCTGGGCAAGGCCTCGACTAGATCCAGGCCTGGGCTAGGCCTCGACTAAAACCAGGCCTAGGCTAGGCCTCGACTAGAACCAGGCCTCGACTAGATCCAGGCCTGGGCAAGGCCTCATCTAGAACCAGGCCTGGGAAATGCCTGACTAGATCCAGGCCTCTCGTATCCTAGGCTGAGCCTGAACTAGGCCGCACATATCCTAAGTTGAGCCTGAATGAGGCCTCGATTATGCTGGGTGAGTGAGTGGGTGGGTGGTGAGTGGGTGAATGGGTGGGAGAGTGGGTGAATGGGTGGGTGAGTGAGTGGGTGAGTGGTGAGTGAGTGGGTTGGTGAGTGGGTTGTTGAGTGGGTGGGTGAATGAATGGGTGAGTGAGTGGGTAAGTGGCTGGGCTGGTGGCTTAGTGGGTGAGTGAGTGGGTGGATTTGTGGGTAAGTGAGTGAGTGAGTCGATGAGTGAGTGGGTGGGGTATTGGGTGAGTGAGGTGCTGCTGCTACTCGCTACTAACAGCACTTGCCCCAGCAGTCTGCGAAAGGCTACAGGTGGGAGCTTTGGGTGAGTCTTTGAGTGACTCTGTGGGTGAGTCTGTGAGTGAGTCTGGGTGAGTCTGTGAGTGACTCTGTGGGTGAGTCTGTGAGTGAGTCTGTGGCTGAGTTAAGTGAGTCTGGGTGAGTCTGTGAGTGATTATTTGGGTAATGTTCAGATGTAAATACACAAATAAAGCATTTGCATTCAGTTTACAAGTGTCTGGTTGGTTTTGTGTGAGGGTGGGTGGGTGAGTGAGTGGGTAGGTGCGTGGGTGGGTGGGTGAGTGAGTGGGTGGGTGAGTGAGTGAGTGGGTGGTTGAGTGGGTGAGTGAGTGAGTGACTGGGTGAGTGGGTGGGTGATTGCGTGGGTGGGTGGGTGAGTGAGTGGGTGGGTGAGTGAGTGAGTGGGTGAGTGTGTGGGTGGGTGCGTGGGTGGGTGAGTGAGTTGGTGAGTGAGTGAATGAGTGGCGAGTGGGTGAGGTGAGTGGGTGCGTGGGAGGGTGAGTGAGTGATGAGTGGGTGAATGAGTGAGTGGGTGATGAGTGTGTGATGAGTGATTGTGAGTGGTGAGTGTGTGTGATTGAGTATGTAACTCTAGGCCTCGACTAGAACCAGGCCTGGGCAAGTCCTCATTTAGAACCAGGCCTGGGAAATGCCTGACTAGATCCAGGCCTCTCGTATCCTAGGTTGAGCCTGAACTAGGCCGCACATATCCTAAGTTGAGCCTGAATGAGGCCTCGATTATGCTGGGTGAGTGAGTGGGTGGGTGGTGAGTGGGTGAATGGGTGGGAGAGTGGGTGAATGGGTGGGTGAGTGGTGGGTGAGTGGATTGGTGAGTGGGTTGTTGAGTGGGTGGGTGAATGAATGGGTGAGTGAGTGGGTAAGTGGCTGGGCTGGTGGCTTAGTGGGTGAGTGGGTGGGTGGGTTTGTGGGTAAGTGAGTGAGTCGATGAGTGAGTGGGTGGGGTATTGGGTGAGTGAGGTGCTGCTGCTACTCGCTACTAACAGCACTTGCCCCAACAGTCTGCGAAAGGCTACAGGTGGGAGCTTTGGGTGAGTCTGTGAGTGAGTCTGGGTGAGTCTGTGAGTGAGTCTGTGGGTGAGTCTGTGAGTGACTCTGTGGGTGAGTCTGTGAGTGAGTCTGTGGGTGAGTTAAGTGAGTCTGAGTGAGTCTGGCTGAGTCTGTGAGTGGATATTTGGGTAATGTTCAGATGTAAATACACAAATAAAGCATTTGCATTCAGTTTACAAGTGTCTGGTTGGTTTTGTGTGAGGGTGGGTGGGTGAGTGAGTGGGTGAGTGGGTAGGTGCGTGGGTGGGTGAGTGAGTGGGTGAGTGGGTGGGTGAGTGGGTGAGTGAGTTTGTGAGTGGGTGAGTGACTGCGTGAGTGGGTGGGTGATTGAGTGGGTGGGTGAGTGAGTGGGTGAGTGAGTGAGTGGGTGAGTGCGTGGGTGGGTGCGTGGGTGGGTGAGTGAGTTGGTGGGTGGATGAGTGGGTGACACATACAGACACACACAGACACACACAGACACACACACAGTCACACACACAGTCACACACACAGACACATACAGACACACACAGACACACAGACACACACACAGACACACACACAGACACACACAGTCACACACACAGACGTACACACACACACAGACGTACACACACACATTCACACACAGTCACACACGCACACACACACAGACACACAGACACACACACAGACAGCCTCACAGACACACAGACAGAAGACAGACACAAACACAGACGTACACACACAGACGTACACACAGACAGTCACACACACAGACAGACACACACAGTCACACACACAGACGTACAGTCACACACAGACAGACATACGCACACACACACAGTTACACACAGACAGACACACAGACAGACTCACAGACACACACAGACAGAAGACAGACACACAGACAGACACACACACAGACACACAGGTACACACACAGACTGTGAACTGGCCATTATTAAATCTGAATAAAATTCACTACCACACAGACTCCCAGCTTTCTCTGGGTGGGTGGGTGGGTGAGTGGGTGAGTCGTGAGTGGATGGGTGATTGAGTGGTGAGTGAGTGGGTGAGTCGTGAGTGGGTGGTGAGTGGATGGGTGGGTGAGTGGTGAGTGGATGGGTGAGTCGTGAGTGGGTGGGTGAGGTGAGTGGTGAGTGGGTGGGTGAGCTGAGTGGTGAGTGGATGGGTGGGTGAGTGGTGAGTGGATGAGTGAGTGGATGGGTCGTGAGTGGGTGGGTGAGTGGTGAGTGGATGGGTGAGTGGTGAGTGGTGAGTAGATGGGTGAGTGGTGAGTGGATGGGTGAGTGGTGAGTGGGTGGGGTGAGTGGATGGGTCGTGAATGGGTGGGTGAGGTGAGTGGATGGGTGAGTGGTGAGTGGATGGGTTGGTGAGTGGATAGGTGGGTGAGTCGTGAGTGGTGGGGTGAGTGGATGGGTGAGTGAGTGGATGGGTGAGTGGGTGAGTGGATGGGTCGTGAATGGGTGGGTGAGGTGAGTGAGTGGATGGGTGAGTGGGTGAGGTGAGTGGATGGGTGAGTGGTGAGTGGATGGGTGGGTGAGTGGGTGAGTCGTGAGTGGGTGGTGAGGTGAGTGAGTGGTGAGTAGATGGGTGAGTGAGTGGTGAGTGGATGGGTGAGTGGATGGGTGAGTGAGAGTGAGTGAGTGGATGGGTGAGTGAGTGGTGAATGGGTGGGTGAGGTGAGTGGTGAATGGGTGGGTGAGGGGATGGGTGAGTGAGTGGATGGGTGGGTGAGTCGTGAGTGGATGGGTGAGTGGTGAATGGATGAGTGAGTGGATGGGTGAGGTGAGTGGTGAGTGGGTGAGTTGAGTGGTGAATGGGTGAGTGGGTGGGTGAGGTGAGTGGTGAATGGGTGGGTGAGTGAGTGGTGAGTGGATGGGTGAGTGAGTGGTGAGTGGATGGGTGAGTGAGAGTGAGTGAGTGGATGGGTGAGTGAGTGGTGAATGGGTGGGTGAGGGGATGGGTGAGTGAGTGGATGAGTGGGTGAGTCGTGAGTGGATGGGTGAGTGGTGAATGGATGAGTGAGTGGATGGGTGAGGTGAGTGGGTGAGGTGAGTGGTGAATGGGTGGGTGAGTGAGTGGTGAGTGGATGGGTGAGGTGAGTGGGTGAGGTGAGTGGATGGGTGAGGTGAGTGGTGAATGGGTGGGTGAGGTGAGTGAGTGGCACAGGAGGCTGCCCGCTACGACGAAGGCGGCGCAGGCGGAGGAAGGCTCAACAGCCTGGGCTAGGCCTCGACTAGAGCCAAGCCTGGGCTAGGCCCCCAATAGAACCAAGCCTGGGCTAGGCCTCGACTAACACCAATCCTGGGCTAGGCCTCCAATAGAACCTAGCCTGGGTTAGGCCTCGAATAGATATAGGCCTGGGCAAAGCCTCGACTAGAACTAGGTCTGGGCTAGGCATCCACTAGAACCAGGCCTGGGCAAAGCCTTGACTAGAACCAGTCCTGGGCTAGGCCTCGACTAGAACCAGGCCTGGGCAATGCTTTGACTAGAACCAGGCCTGGTCAAGGCCTCGACTAGAACCAGGCCTGGACTAGGCCTCGACTAGAACCATGCCTGAGCAAAGCCGAGACTAGATCCAGGCCTGGACTAGGCCTCACCTAGAACCAGGCCATAGCAAGGCCTGACTAGATCCAGGCCTCTCGTATCCTAGGTTGAGCCTGAACTAGGCCGCACATATCCTAAGTTGAGCCTCAATCAGGCCTCGACGAGAACCAGGCCTGAGCAATGCCTCGACTAGAACCAGGCCTGGTCAAGGCCTCGACTAGAACCAGGCCTGGACTAGACCTCGACTAGAACCAGGCCTGGACTAGGCCTCGACTAGATCCAGGCCTGGGCTAGCGCTCGACTAGAACCAGGCCTGGGCTATGCCTCCACTACGACCAAGCCTGGGCTAGGCCTCGACTAGAAAGAACCCTGGGCTAGGCCTCCTCTAGAACCAAGCCTGGGCTAGACCTCCTCTAGAACGAACCCTGGGCTAGGCCTCAACTAGAACCAAGCCCAGGGAAATGCCTCCAATTGAACCAAGCCTGGGCTAGGCCTCCATTAGAACCAAGCCTGGGCTAGGCCTCGACTAGAATGGACGCTGGGCTAGGCCTCCACTACAACCAGCCTGGGTTAGGCCTCGAAAAGATCTAGGCCTGGGCAAAGCCTCGACTAGAACCAGGCCTGGGCTAGGCATCGCCTGGATCCAGGCCTGGGCAAGGCCTCGCCTAGATCCAGGCCTGGGTAAGGCCTCGACTAGAACCAGGAGTGGACTAGGTCTCGACTAGACCCAGACCTGGGTAAGGCCTCGACTAGAACCAGGCCTGGGCAAGGCCTCATCTAGAACCAGGCCTGGGAAATGCCTGACTAGATCCAGGCCTCTCGTATCCTAGGCAGAGCCTGAACTAGGCCGCACATATCCTAAGTTGAGCCTGAATGAGGCCTCGATTATGCTGGGTGAGTGAGTGGGTGAATGGGTGAGTGAGTGGCTTGGTGAGTGGGTTAGGTGAGTGAGTGGGTGGGTGGTGAGTGGGTGAATGGGTGAGAGAGTGGGTGAATGGTTGGGTGAGTGAGTGGGTGAGTGGTGAGTGAGTGGGTGGGTGGTGAGTGAGTGGGTGAGTGAGTGAGTGAATTGGTGAGTGGGTTGTTGAGTGGGTGGGTGAATGAATGGGTGAGTGAGTGGGTTAGTGGCTGGGCTGGTGGCTTAGTGGGTGAGTGAGTGGGTGGGTTTGTGGGTAAGTGAGTGAGTGAGTCGATGAGTGAGTGGATGGGGTATTGGGTGAGTGAGGTGCTTCTGCTACTCGCTACTAACAGCACTTGCCCCAACAGTCTGCGAAAGGCTACAGGTGGGAGCTTTGGGTGAGTCTGTGAGTGAGTCTGGGTGAGTCTGTGAGTGAGTCTGTGGGTGAGTCTGTGAGTCTGTGGCTGAGTTAAGTGAGTCTGAGTGAGTCTGGGTGAGTCTGTGAGTGATTCTTTGGGTAATGTTCAGATGTAAATACACAAATAAAGCATTTGCATTCAGTTTACAAGTGTCTGGTTGGTTTTGTGTGAGGGTGGGTGGGTGAGTGAGTGGGTAGGTGCGTGGGTGGGTGAGTGAGTGGGTAGGTGCGTTGGTGGGTGGGTGAGTGAGTGGGTAGGTGTGTGGGTGGGTGGGTGAGTGAGTGGGTGAGTGGGTGGGTGAGTGAGTGGGTGAGTGAGTGAGTGGGTGGTTGAGTGGGTGAGTGAGTTTGTGAGTGGGTGAGTGACTGGGTGAGTGGGTGGGTGATTGAGTGGGTGGGTGGGTGAATGAGTGGGTGAGTGGGTGGGTGAGTGAGTGGGTGAGTGAGGTGAGTGAGTGGGTGAGTGAGTGATTTGGTGAGTGCGTGGGTGGGTGCGTGGGTGGGTGAGTGAGTTGGTGAGTTAGTGAGTGGGTGGATGAGTGAGTGAATGAGTGGCGAGTGGGTGAGGTGAGTGGGTGCGTGGGAGGGTGCGTGTGTGAGTGGTGAGTGTGTGAGTGTGTGTGATTGAGTATGTGAGTAACTCCAAACATCTCCATTGCTTCAATTATTTAATTCAAACAATGGCAAACTTCATCAGCAACATCATAACCTTGGTAACATCAGAAAATATTAATACCACCATCATCACCATCACCGTGATCACAGCTCTTTCCATGTGACAGCTTTTCATTACCTCCTCGCGGTGCCGGACGGGCAACTCTGTCGTGGACAGTGCTGTGGGGTGAGGTCCAATTTTGATTGGCTCCTCCCCTCATGGCGTCTGTGACCACCACAGTGGCTAAACGGGGGCTCTGGACGGGTGCGAGGGGCTGGTAACCCCTCCACCTTCAATAAATTACCACTAAACCGCGAATTAAGTATATAACTAATAAGCTTGTGCCGGAGGCCCCGGGGGGACAGGCGTCTATGACGTCTCCTGGCCAAACCCCAATTGGCGGAGCCAGGAGATTGAATCTCTACCCTCGGGGCTCCTCCAGAAACAACGAAAAACCACTACGGGTGGCCACGTGGAATGTTCGAACGCTCACTGCGGAGGAGAGCCTGCCACTCCTCTGTTGGGAGCTGGACCGGTGCCGCCTGGATCTCTGTGGCATTCAGGAGGTCCGGTGGACCGGTTCTGGTTCCTGCCACCTTGAGGGGTGGACAGTCCTCTACTCGGGGCAGCAGACTGCCAAACAACAGGGTGTGGCTCTTCTTCTGAACAAAAGAATGAAGGGGGAGTGGGAGCGTGGCAGTGAGGTGTGGGAAGCTGTAAGCCCCAGGCTACTTTTGGCTCGCCTTCCCATCAACCGGAGGCGAGGAATGGTGGTCGTGGTTACTTATGCCACCACCGAAGATGAACATCCGTGGAGGGATGCAGGCAAAGCCGATGAGTCAGATGCCTTCTATGACCTCCTGTCACAGGTGCTGGCTAAAGTGGCCCCTCGGGATAGAGTCATCATGTTGGGTGACTTCAATGCCCGAGTTGGTCATGATGCTGGCACCTGGTCTGGAGTGATTGGAGGGCATGGGCCAGATCAGCTCAATAACAACGGTAGGAGGCTGCTAGATTTTTGTGCAGCCCATGGGCTTGTAATTACCAACACACTGTTCCGGCATCGGCGCATCCACACAACATCATGGATGCATGCCGGGTCCAAGCAAGAACATTTGCTTGACTACATAGTGACGGACCAGCGGATGCGAGCCCATGTCCTTGACACCAGGACCTACCGTGGAGCTGATCTGCCCTCTGACCATCGACTAGTCATCTGTAAGATGCGCCTGCCATTCTTCCACTCCGGTGGTGGGTGTACACCCAGGACCCCATTCCAACCTAAAGTGGCCTGGTCTCAGTCATCTGATGAAAGTTGCAAGCGAGAATTTCATCATCGCTTGCGGCTGGGATTGGCATCGTCCCCGTCTCCTCCTGATGTCGAGGGTAAATGGGCGAGGTTTAGGACTGACTCATGCAGCTGCAATGGCTGCTTTGGGTACGCGGTCCAGACCTCCGCAGAGACCCTAGCTGAAAGAGGAGGTGTTAAGGATGGTTGAGAAAAAGCGACAGGCCCACTGTCATCGGCTACAGAATCCCACGTCAGAGAATGAGGAGGCTTACCGCAGCCTTCGCTCGGAGGTTCGGAGAGCCGTGAGGCGCTGCAAGGATGGGTGGTGGCCGCGGGTTGCTGAGGAGATGGAGTCTGCCTCAGTGGCCCGTGATCACAAATCTCTATTTAACGCCATCAAAAAAGTAACCTGCAGCGCCACACCTATTACCATCATTAGGGGAAAAAACGGTGATCCAATCTCCCACCCCCAGGAACAGGTTTGCAGATTTGGTGAGCATTCCTGTGAGGTCCTGGGGGAGGGAAAATCCCTCAGCCAGGAAAACATCGTGGCACAAAGTGAGGATGACCCTGCTGAGGCTGCGGTGCCTCGCCTAGAACCAGGCCTGGGTAAGGCTTTGACTAGAACCAGGAGTGGACTAGGCCTCGACTAGAACGAGGCCTGGGCAAGGCATCGTCAAGAACCAGGCCTGGGCAAGGCCTCGGTTACAACCAGGCCTGGGCAAAGCCTCGACTAGAACCAGGCCTGGGCTAGGTCTTGACTAGAACCAGGCCTGGGCAATGCCTCGACTGGAACCAGGCCTGGTCAAGGCCTCGACTAGAACCAGGCCTAGACTAGGCCTCGACTAGAACCAAGCCCTGGGCTATGCCTCGACTAAAACCAAGTCTGGGCTAGGCCTCAATTAGAACCAAGCCTGGGCTAGGCCTCCTCTAGAACGAACCCTGGGCTAGGCCTCAACTAGAACCAAGCCCAGGGCTAAGCCTCGACTAAAACCAAGCCTGGGCTAGGCCTCAATTAGAACCAAGCCTGGGCTAGGCCTCGACTAACACCAATCCTGGGCTAGGCCTCCAATAGAACCTAGCCTGGGTTAGGCCTCGAATAGATATAGGCCTGGGCAAAGCCTCGACTAGAACTAGGTCTGGGCTAGGCATCCACTAGAACCAGGCCTGGGCAAAGCCTTGACTAGAACCAGTCCTGGGCTAGGCCTCGACTGGAACCAGGCCTGGTCAAGGCCTCGACTAGAACCAGGCCTGGTCAAGGCCTCGACTAGAACCAGGCCTGGACTAGAACCAGACCTGAGCAATGCTTTAACTAGAACCTGGCCTGGACAATGCTTTGACTAGAACCAGGGCTTGGCATGGCCTCGACTAGATCCAGGCCTGGGCTAGGCGTCGACTAGAACCAGACCTGGGTAAGGCATCGACTAGAACCAGGCCTGGGCTAGGCCTCGACTACAACCAGGCCTAGGCTAGGCCTCGACTAGAACCAGGCCTGGGCAAGGCCTCATCTAGAACCAGGCCTGGGAAATGCCTGAATAGATCCAGGCTAGAGGGGAGTTATAAGGGGCTTAAAATCAGACCTCAAGACCATTTGGAGAGGAATTTTACTGAGGATAGACGCTCGACTCATCGCTCTGCAGATTTCCCTTCTCCTGCGAGACTCAGCCTGGCGAGCACGATTGCTTGGCGACTGGTTGGCGACTTTGCTTCGGGAGAGTTCGTGGCGATCTCTTTAGACGGGTTACAGGGTCATCGATACACCGTGCATCAACAAGTAAGTGTCTTTGTTAGTGGATAACCAGGTAATCGCGTGTGTCGTCCGTCTTACGAGACGTTACTTTGTCTCGGTTGGACGTTCGTGAGAGTTTGCTTTTTGGCGATTTGAGCCACACATCCACGCAGCATAGAGGGCGCCGTTAACTCTCAACAACACCCGCGACTGTTACTCTGCTCTGTAGAATCAGTCACATGGAGCAGATGAACTCTCCACAGTGCCAAGCCCACACGGGCGAGAAGCCATTCCATTGTTCTGTGTGTGTGAAGGAATTTTCACAGAAATCACATCTTCAGAGTCACCAGAAAACACACACGGGTGATAAGCCATTCAGGTGCTCTGTGTGTGGGAAGGCATTTTCACAGAAATCACATCTTCAGAGTCACCAGAAAACACACACGGGTGATAAGCCATTCAGGTGCTCTGTGTGTGGGAAGGAATTTTCACAGAAATCACATCTTCAGAGTCATCAGAAAACACACACGGGCGAGAAGCCATTCAATTGTTCTGCGTGTGGGAAGGCATTTGCATGGAAATCAAATCTTCACAGTCACCAGAAAACTCACACGGGATGCCTGGATGTAGTGGAGGTAATGAGTCCTGGCAACAATTACTCTTTCGACCTCATGCAGGTGGATGCTGAGAAATCGCTGCTGGAGTGGCTGGAGGGTCAAAGTTTTGAGGACTTCTGTTAACTCTTGAAGTCCTGGAATGTGCATGTTTGTGTCTCTGTTAGATCAATCGATAAGGTACACATTATTACTTCCGTGATTTACAGTGCCCCAAGCTAGAGCGATGTTGTGAATGCACTATGATGTGTTCGGATAAAAAGGAATTCCTTTTAAGCTCCAGAAGTGTTCACTTATTTCAGGATGACAACAATTTTATACTTCCATAGATGCGTTGCTTCGTCTGGTGGTTGTATCATCGGGACTGTTAAATGTGTGGTGCTTATGGTAGAAGGTGCCACGTGTTGTCATCTTCTCACAGCTACTTGAGTGTTGTAGTTTATTCTAGACTTCGTCACGTTAAGGTGGTGCTTTGTAGTCATATCGGATTACTTGTTGATGTGGTGTGATGCACAGTGGTTGTGAGGTGGTCCAATTCCTGATTTTACTGTCGTGACTAAGTGGCCTTGTTGATCTAAAGTTGGAGAAAGACTGTGATTATAACGTTGCCCTATATTTTAAACAATTTTCTTTAATTTTCTTTATTGTTTGATTAAAAAAACTACTTCAAAGTGTCGGTTTCAGAATGTGCGTTCGTTGTTCCTGTGTTTGATGGCTTGGACTTGTGGACCAATGGCTTCAGTCGATAAGGACGTCAATTGGGAAGGATTAAGACGTTCACGTGGTTGATTTTGAGAATATTTTATGACTGTCGAATTAATGCAAGTGAAATTATTTTCCTGGTTCCTTAACCTGTTTGAAAAAGCGAATTAATAAAGATTTTGATGCGAGTTTTAACGTTGATATTGTTGCAGATTAATAAAGACCTGATTTGTGTTTTTAAAGATGACTGATCGTACATTATTGCTACCATATCCTTCCTTAAAAAGAACATGGACGAGTAGACATTCACACACGAGTGTGCATCCTAACACGATTGTTTATATATACAGCGGTTTGCATTCACACACGAGTGTGCATATACAGGGGTGTACATACATACAGACATACAACGCAGTGTACATACACAGCAGTGTACGAACACAAGGATTGCGTTCCACTGCGAACACGCACGATTGTACCTGCATACATACACACACATATACGTATACGGGTTTTCATTCTCAGAAGAAGAGCCACTCCATGTTGTTTGGCATTCCCCTGCCACGAATAAAGTTCTGTATTAACAACCATCATCTTCATCGGCGTTCCCGGTCGGTAACGCTGTGGTGGATAAGAGCAATGTCCTTGAGGGAAGTCTCGTAGCCACCACAGCGGCCCACGAGGTCTCTGGACGGGTGCGAGGTGCTGGTAACACCTTCATATTCAATGCAGTTACCGTAACAAAAACACGTCCAAAATATAAAACTCGTGCAGAAATATTTAACACATACACAAGAGTATACATACACACTGAAGACTAAATATTGATGATTGACTTTTTTGCGGTACGTCATGTTAAACCACGCTTACAAAGCTAATCTATTCCGCTATTTTACTCAAAGTTTATGACTAAAATTATAACATATCAACCTCGTTTTCTAGAAACACCCCGCTCAACACGAGTGTCATTAAATATATTTATGAAACAAAGTCAGTACACTGTAAATTTGCACCTCTTAGTCCAAATAAAACTCTTTATGTTGATAATTCAGACTGTGCATCGCTTTTAAATCCTGAAAATCTTGCAGCATTGTAGAGGACATTGCGGGGTGAATATTAGCAAATTAACAGGAAGCACAGAATAATGCTTGGAGATGTACATCTTTATTCAAACGGAAGTGTACAATTATGCAGTGGGATGTACATACTTATTAAGGTTTAAGTACAATGTGCCAGATTAGCTAAGCTATGTTGATTGATATGCGGATTGTTAATGTAAAAATAAACAATTGAATGCAAAGTCCATGATAGGCCAAGTCGAGAACAAAGGATTTCGATGCTAGAGGGGAGTTATAAGAGGCTTAAAATCAGACCTCAAGATCATTTGGAGAGGAATTTTCCTGAGGATAGACGCTCGACTCATCGCTCTGCAGATTTCCCTTCCCCTGCGAGACTCAGCCTGGCGAGCACGATTGCTTGGCGACTGGTTGGCGACTTTGGTTCGGGAGAGTTCGTGGCGATATCTTTAGATGGGTTACAGGGTCATCGATACACCGTGCATCAACAAGTAAGTGTCTTTTTGAGTGGATAACCAGGTAATCGCGTGTGTAGTCCGTCTTACGAGACGTTACTGTGTCTCGGTTGGACGTTCGTGAGAGTTTGCTTTTTGGCGATTTGAGCCATGCAGCTTAGAAGGCGCCGTTAACTCTCAACAACACCCGCGACTTTTACTCTGCTCTGTAGAATCTGTCACATGGAGCAGATTAACTCTAAACCGTGCCACGCATACACGGGCGAGAACCCGTTCAATTGCTCTGTGTGTGGGAAGGCATTTGCACAGAAATCAAATCTTAACACTCACAAGAAAACACACACGGGCGAGAAGCCATTCAAGTGCTCTGTGTGTGGGAAGGCATTTGCACAGAAAATAAATCTTAACACTCACAAGAAAACACACACGGGCGAGAAGCCATTCAAGTGCTCTGTGTGTGGGAAGGCATTTGCACAGAAATCAAATCTTAACACTCACAAGAAAACACACACGGGCGAGAAGCCATTCAAGTGCTCTGTGTGTGGGAAGGCATTTGCACAGAAATCAAATCTTAACACTCGCAAGAAAATACACACGGGTGACAAGTCATTCAAGTGCTCTGTGTGTGGGAAGGCATTTGCACAGAAATCAAATCTTAACACTCACAGGAAAATACACACGGGCGAGAAGCCATTCAAGTGCTCTGTCTGTGGGAAGGCATTTGCATAGAAATCAAATCTTAACACTCACAAGAAAACACACACGGGCGAGAAGCCATTCAAGTGCTCTGTGTGTGGGAAGGCATTTGCGGATAAATCAGCTCTTAACAAATACCAGAAAACACAAACGGGCGAGAAGCCGTTCAATTGCTCTGTGTGTGGGAAGGCATTTGCACAGGAATCACATCTTCAGAGTCACCAGAAAACACACACGGGTGATAAGCCATTCAGGTGCTATGTGTGTGGGAAGGAATTTTCACAGAAATCACATCTTCAGAGTCACCAGAAAACTCACACGGGCGAGAAGCCATTCACTTGCTCTGCATGTGGGAAGGCATTTGCATGGAAATCAAATCTTCACAGTCACCAGAAAACTCACACGGGATGCCTGGATGTAGTGGAGGTAATGAGTCCAGGCAACAATTCCTCTTTCGACCCCATGCAGGTGGATACTGAGAAATGGCTTATGGAGTGGCTGGAGGGTCAAAGTATTGAGTACTTCTGTTAACTCTTGAAGTCCTGGAATGTGCATGTTTGTGTCTCTGTTAAATCAATCGATAAGGTACACATTATTACTTCCTTCATTTGCAGTACTCCAAGCTCGAATGATGTTGTGAATGCTCTATGAAGTGTTCGGGAAAAAAAGTCTCGACTAGAACCAGGCCTGGACTAGAACCAGACCTGAGCAATGCTTTAACTAGAACCTGGCCTGGACAATGCTTTGACTAGAACCAGGGCTTGGCATGGCCTCGACTAGATCCAGGCCTGGGCTAGGCGTCGACTAGAACCAGACCTGGGTAAGGCATCGACTAGAACCAGGCCTGGGCTAGGCCTCGACTACAACCAGGCCTAGGCTAGGCCTCGACTAGAACCAGGCCTGGGCAAGGCCTCATCTAGAACCAGGCCTGGGAAATGCCTGAATAGATCCAGGCTAGAGGGGAGTTATAAGGGGCTTAAAATCAGACCTCAAGACCATTTGGAGAGGAATTTTACTGAGGATAGACGCTCGACTCATCGCTCTGCAGATTTCCCTTCTCCTGCGAGACTCAGCCTGGCGAGCACGATTGCTTGGCGACTGGTTGGCGACTTTGCTTCGGGAGAGTTCGTGGCGTTCTCTTTAGACGGGTTACAGGGTCATCGATACACCGTGCATCAACAAGTAAGTGTCTTTGTTAGTGGATAACCAGGTAATCGCGTGTGTCGTCCGTCTTACGAGACGTTACTTTGTCTCGGTTGGACGTTCGTGAGAGTTTGCTTTTTGGCGATTTGAGCCACACATCCACGCAGCATAGAGGGCGCCGTTAACTCTCAACAACACCCGCGACTGTTACTCTGCTCTGTAGAATCAGTCACATGGAGCAGATGAACTCTCCACAGTGCCAAGCCCACACGGGCGAGAAGCCATTCCATTGTTCTGTGTGTGTGAAGGAATTTTCACAGAAATCACATCTTCAGAGTCACCAGAAAACACACACGGGTGATAAGCCATTCAGGTGCTCTGTGTGTAGGAAGGCATTTTCACAGAAATCACATCTTCAGAGTCACCAGAAAACACACACGGGCGAGAAGCCATTCAATTGTTCTGCGTGTGGGAAGGCATTTGCATGGAAATCAAATCTTCACAGTCACCAGAAAACTCACACGGGATGCCTGGATGTAGTGGAGGTAATGAGTCCTGGCAACAATTACTCTTTCGACCTCATGCAGGTGGATGCTGAGAAATCGCTGCTGGAGTGGCTGGAGGGTCAAAGTTTTGAGGACTTCTGTTAACTCTTGAAGTCCTGGAATGTGCATGTTTGTGTCTCTGTTAGATCAATCGATAAGGTACACATTATTACTTCCGTGATTTACAGTGCCCCAAGCTAGAGCGATGTTGTGAATGCACTATGATGTGTTCGGATAAAAAGGAATTCCTTTTAAGCTCCAGAAGTGTTCACTTATTTCAGGATGACAACAATTTTATACTTCCATAGATGCGTTGCTTCGTCTGGTGGTTGTATCATCGGGACTGTTAAATGTGTGGTGTTTATGGTAGAAGGTGCCACGTGTTGTCATCTTCTCACAGCTACTTGGTTGTTGAAGTTGCTTCTAGAATTCGTCACGTTAAGGTGGTGCTTTGTAGTCAAATCGGATTACTTGTTGATGTGGTGTGATGCACAGTGGTTGTGAGGTGGTCCAATTCCTGATTTTACTGTCGTGACTAAGTGGCCTTGTTGAGCTAAAGTTGGAGAAAGACTGTGATCATAACGTTGCCCTATATTTTAAACATTTTTCTTTAATTTTTTTATTGTTTAAATAAAAAAAACGTATTCAAAGTGTCGGTTTCAGAATGTGTGCTCGTTGTTCCTGTGTTTGATGGCTTGGACTTGTGGACGAACGGCTTCAGTCGATAAGGACGTCAATTGGGAAGGATTAAGAGGTTCACTTGTTTGATTTTGAGAATATTTTTTGACTGTTGAATTAATGAAAGTGAAATTGTTTTCATAGTTCCTTAACCGTTTGATAAAGCGAATTAATAAAGATTAATAAAGACCTGATTTGTGTCCTTAAAGATGACTGATCGTACATTATTGCTACCATTTCCTTCCTTAAAAATAATATGGACGAGTAGACATTCACACACGAGTGTGCATCCTAACACGACTGTATATATATACAGCGGTGTGCATTCACACACGAGTGTGCATATACAGGGGTGTACATACATACTTTGAGATGACTACTCAAAGTTTATGACGGAAATTAGAACATATCATCCTCGTTTTCTAGAAACACCTCGCTCAACACGAGTGTCCTTCAATATATTTATGAAACAAAGTCAGTACACTGTAAATTTGCCCCTCGTTGTCCAAATCAAACTGGACAACAGCATTTTGATTCTTTAGACTATATGTCTTTGTTTAATCCTTTAAACTTGCAGCAGTGTAGAGGACATTGCGGGGTGAATATTAGCAAATCAACAGGAAGCACGGAATTATGCATAGAGATGTACATTTTATTCAAACGAAAGCGTACAATTATGCAGTGGGAGTACGTACTTATTAAGGTTTAATTTAAATGGCCAGATTAGTTAAGCTTTGTTGATTTACATGCGGATTGTAAATGTTACAAATCTACAAGTGAATGCAATGTCCATGATAGGCCAAATCGAGAACAAAGGATTTGGATGCTAGAGGGGAGTTATAAGGGGCTTAAAAGCAGACCTCAAGACCATTTGGAGAGGAATTTTCCTGAGGATAGACGCTCGACTCATCGCTCTGCAGATTTCCCTTCTCCTGCGAGACTCAGCCTGGCGAGCACGATTGCTTGGCGACTGGTTGGCGACTTTGCTTCGGGAGAGTTCGTGGCGATCTCTTTAGACGGGTTACAGGGTCATCGATACACCGTGCATCAACAAGTAAGTGTCTTTGTTAGTGGATAGCCAGGTAATCGCGTGTGTAGTCCGACTTACGAGACGTTACTTTGTCTCGGTTGGACGTTCGTGAGAGTTTGCTTTTTGGCGATTTGAGCCACACATCCACGCAGCATAGAGGGCACCGTTAACTCTCAACAACACCCGCGACTGTTACTCTGCTCTGTAGAATCAGTCACATGGAGCAGATGAACTCTCCACAGTGCCAAGCCCACACGAGCGAGAAGCCATTCCATTGTTCTGTGTGTGTGAAGGCATTTTCACGGAAATCAACTCTTAGCAAACACCAGAAAACACACACGGGCGAGAAGCCGTTCAATTGCTCTGTGTGTGGGAAGGTATTTGCACAGAAATCAAATCTTCAGAGTCACCAGAAAACACACGCGGGTGATAAGCCATTCAGGTGCTCTGTGTGTGGGAAGGAATTTTAACAGAAATCACATCTTCAGAGTCATCAGAAAACACACACGGGCGAGAACCCATTCAAGTGTTCTGTGTGTGGGAAGGCATTTGCACGGAAAACAATTCTTCACAGTCACCATAAAACTCACACGGGCGAGAAGCCATTCACTTGCTCTGCGTGTGGGAAGGCATTTGCATGGAAATCAAATCTTCACAGTCACCAGAAAACTCACACGGGATGCCTGGATGTAGTGGAGGTGATGAGTCCTGGCAACAATTACTCTTTCGACCTCATGGAGGTGGATGCTGAGAAATCGCTGCTGGAGTGGCTGGAGGGTCAAAGTTTTGAGGACTTCTGTTAACTCTTGAAGTCCTGGAATGTGCATGTTTGTGTCTCTGTTAGATCAATCGATAAGGTACACATTATTACTTCCGTTATTTCCAGTACTCCAAGCTAGAGCGATGTTGTGAATGCTCTATGATGTGTTCGGGAAAAAAGGTCTTCCTTTTACGTTCAAGAAGTGTTCACTTATTTCAGGATAACAACAATTTTATACTTCCATAGATGCGTTGCTTCGTCTGGTGGTTGTATCATCGGGACTGTTAAATGTGTGGTGTTTATGGTAGAAGGTGCCACGTGTTGTCATCTTCTCACAGCTACTTGGTTGTTGAAGTTGCTTCTAGAATTCGTCACGTTAAGGTGGTGCTTTGTAGTCAAATCGGATTACTTGTTGATGTGGTGTGATGCACAGTGGTTGTGAGGTGGTCCAATTCCTGATTTTACTGTCGTGACTAAGTGGCCTTGTTGAGCTAAAGTTGGAGAAAGACTGTGATCATAACGTTGCCCTATATTTTAAACATTTTTCTTTAATTTTTTTATTGTTTAAATAAAAAAAACGTATTCAAAGTGTCGGTTTCAGAATGTGTGCTCGTTGTTCCTGTGTTTGATGGCTTGGACTTGTGGACGAACGGCTTCAGTCGATAAGGACGTCAATTGGGAAGGATTAAGAGGTTCACTTGTTTGATTTTGAGAATATTTTTTGACTGTTGAATTAATGAAAGTGAAATTGTTTTCATAGTTCCTTAACCGTTTGATAAAGCGAATTAATAAAGATTAATAAAGACCTGATTTGTGTCCTTAAAGATGACTGATCGTACATTATTGCTACCATTTCCTTCCTTAAAAATAATATGGACGAGTAGACATTCACACACGAGTGTGCATCCTAACACGACTGTATATATATACAGCGGTGTGCATTCACACACGAGTGTGCATATACAGGGGTGTACATACATACTTTGAGATGACTACTCAAAGTTTATGACGGAAATTAGAACATATCATCCTCGTTTTCTAGAAACACCTCGCTCAACACGAGTGTCCTTCAATATATTTATGAAACAAAGTCAGTACACTGTAAATTTGCCCCTCGTTGTCCAAATCAAACTGGACAACAGCATTTTGTTTCTTTAGACTATATGTCTTTGTTTAATCCTTTAAACTTGCAGCAGTGTAGAGGACATTGCGGGGTGAATATTAGCAAATCAACAGGAAGCACGGAATTATGCATAGAGATGTACATTTTATTCAAACGAAAGCGTACAATTATGCAGTGGGAGTACGTACTTATTAAGGTTTAATTTAAATGGCCAGATTAGTTAAGCTTTGTTGATTTACATGCGGATTGTAAATGTTACAAATCTACAAGTGAATGCAATGTCCATGATAGGCCAAATCGAGAACAAAGGATTTGGATGCTAGAGGGGAGTTATAAGGGGCTTAAAAGCAGACCTCAAGACCATTTGGAGAGGAATTTTCCTGAGGATAGACGCTCGACTCATCGCTCTGCAGATTTCCCTTCTCCTGCGAGACTCAGCCTGGCGAGCACGATTGCTTGGCGACTGGTTGGCGACTTTGCTTCGGGAGAGTTCGTGGCGATCTCTTTAGACGGGTTACAGGGTCATCGATACACCGTGCATCAACAAGTAAGTGTCTTTGTTAGTGGATAGCCAGGTAATCGCGTGTGTAGTCCGACTTACGAGACGTTACTTTGTCTCGGTTGGACGTTCGTGAGAGTTTGCTTTTTGGCGATTTGAGCCACACATCCACGCAGCATAGAGGGCACCGTTAACTCTCAACAACACCCGCGACTGTTACTCTGCTCTGTAGAATCAGTCACATGGAGCAGATGAACTCTCCACAGTGCCAAGCCCACACGAGCGAGAAGCCATTCCATTGTTCTGTGTGTGTGAAGGCATTTTCACGGAAATCAACTCTTAGCAAACACCAGAAAACACACACGGGCGAGAAGCCGTTCAATTGCTCTGTGTGTGGGAAGGTATTTGCACAGAAATCAAATCTTCAGAGTCACCAGAAAACACACGCGGGTGATAAGCCATTCAGGTGCTCTGTGTGTGGGAAGGAATTTTAACAGAAATCACATCTTCAGAGTCATCAGAAAACACACACGGGCGAGAACCCATTCAAGTGTTCTGTGTGTGGGAAGGCATTTGCACGGAAAACAATTCTTCACAGTCACCATAAAACTCACACGGGCGAGAAGCCATTCACTTGCTCTGCGTGTGGGAAGGCATTTGCATGGAAATCAAATCTTCACAGTCACCAGAAAACTCACACGGGATGCCTGGATGTAGTGGAGGTGATGAGTCCTGGCAACAATTACTCTTTCGACCTCATGGAGGTGGATGCTGAGAAATCGCTGCTGGAGTGGCTGGAGGGTCAAAGTTTTGAGGACTTCTGTTAACTCTTGAAGTCCTGGAATGTGCATGTTTGTGTCTCTGTTAGATCAATCGATAAGGTACACATTATTACTTCCGTTATTTCCAGTACTCCAAGCTAGAGCGATGTTGTGAATGCTCTATGATGTGTTCGGGAAAAAAGGTCTTCCTTTTACGTTCAAGAAGTGTTCACTTATTTCAGGATAACAACAATTTTATACTTCCATAGATGCGTTGCTTCGTCTGGTGGTTGTATCATCGGGACTGTTAAATGTGTGGTGTTTATGGTAGAAGGTGCCACGTGTTGTCATCTTCTCACAGCTACTATGTTGTTGAAGTTGCTTCTAGAATTCGTCACGTTAAGGTGGTGCTTTGTAGTCAAATCGGATTACTTGTTGATGTGGTGTGATGCACAGTGGTTGTGAGGTGGTCCAATTCCTGATTTTACTGTCGTGACTAAGTGGCCTTGTTGAGCTAAAGTTGGAGAAAGACTGTGATCATAACGTTGCCCTATATTTTAAACATTTTTCTTTAATTTTTTTATTGTTTAAATAAAAAAAACGTATTCAAAGTGTCGGTTTCAGAATGTGTGCTCGTTGTTCCTGTGTTTGATGGCTTGGACTTGTGGACGAACGGCTTCAGTCGATAAGGACGTCAATTGGGAAGGATTAAGAGGTTCACTTGTTTGATTTTGAGAATATTTTTTGACTGTTGAATTAATGAAAGTGAAATTGTTTTCATATTTCCTTAACCGTTTGATAAAGCGAATTAATAAAGATTAATAAAGACCTGATTTGTGTCCTTAAAGATGACTGATCGTACATTATTGCTACCATTTCCTTCCTTAAAAATAATATGGACGAGTAGACATTCACACACGAGTGTGCATCCTAACACGACTGTATATATATACAGCGGTGTGCATTCACACACGAGTGTGCATATACAGGGGTGTACATACATACTTTGAGATGACTACTCAAAGTTTATGACGGAAATTAGAACATATCATCCTCGTTTTCTAGAAACACCTCGCTCAACACGAGTGTCCTTCAATATATTTATGAAACAAAGTCAGTACACTGTAAATTTACACCTCGTTGTCCAAATCAAACTGGACAACAGCATTTTGATTCTTTAGACTATGTGTCGTTGTTTAATCCTTTAAACTTGCAGCAGTGTAGAGGACATTGCGGGGTGAATGTTAGCTAATCAACAGGAAGCACGGAATTATGCATGGAGATGTACATTTTATTCAAACGGAAGTGTACAATTATGCAGTGGGATGTACATACTTATTAAGGTTTAATTTAAATGGCCAGATTAGCTAAGCTTTGTGGATTTATATGCGGATTGTAAATGTTACAAATCTACAATTGAATGCAAAGTCCATGATTGGCCAAATCGAGAACAAAGGATTTGGATGCTAGAGGGGAGTCATAAGGGGCTTAAAATCAGACCTCAAGAACATTTGGAGAGGAATTGTCCTGAGGATAGACGCTCGACTCATCGCTATGCAGATTTCCCTTCTCCTGTTAGACCCAGCCTGGCGAGCACGATTGCTTGGCGACTGGTTGGCGACTTTGCTTCGGGAGAGTTCGTGGCGATCTCTTCAGACGGGTTACAGGGACATCGATACACCGTGCATCAACAAGTAAGTGTCTTTGTTAGTGGATAACCAGGTAATCGCGTGTGTAGTCCGTTTTACGGGGCGTTACTGTGTCTCGGTTGGACGTTCGTGAGAGTTTGCTTTTTGGCGATTTGAGCCACACATCCACGCAGCATAGAGGGCACCGTTAACTCTCAACAACACCCGCGACTGTTACTCTGCTCTGTAGAATCAGTCACATGGAGCAGATGAACTCTCCACAGTGCCAAGCCCACACTGGCGAGAAGCCATTCCATTGTTCTGTGTGTGTGAAGGCATTTTCACGGAAATCAACTCTTAGCAGACACCAGAAAACACACACGGGCGAGAAGCCGTTCAATTGCTCTGTGTGTGGGAAGGCATTTGCACAGAAATCACATCTTCAGAGTCACCAGAAAACACACACGGGTGATAAGCCATTCAGGTGCTCTGTGTGTGGGAAGGAATTTTCACAGAAATCACATCTTCAGAGTCATCAGAAAACACACACGGGATGCCTGGATGTAGTGGAGGTAATGAGTCCTGGCAACAATTACTCTTTCGACCTCATGCAGGTGGATGCTGAGAAATCGCTGCTGGAGTGGCTGGAGGGTCAAAGTTTTGAGGACTTCTGTTAACTCTTGAAGTCCTGGAATGTGCATGTTTGTGTCTCTGTTAGATCAATCGATAAGGTACACATTATTACTTCCGTGATTTCCAGTACTCCAAGCTAGAGCGAAGTTGTGAATGCTCTATGATGTGTTGGAATAAAAAAGAATTCCTTTTAAGCTCCAGAAGTGTTCACTTATTTCAGGATGACAACAATTTTATACTTCGATAGATGCGTTGCTTCGTCTGGTGGTTGTATCATCGGGACTGTTAAATGTGTGGTGTTTATGGTAGAAGGTGCCACGTGTTGTCATCTTCTCACAGCTACTTGGTTGTTGAAGTTGCTTCTAGAATTCGTCACGTTAAGGTGGTGCTTTGTAGTCAAATCGGATTACTTGTTGATGTGGTGTGATGCACAGTGGTTGTGAGGTGGTCCAATTCCTGATTTTACTGTCGTGACTAAGTGGCCTTGTTGAGCTAAAGTTGGAGAAAGACTGTGATCATAACGTTGCCCTATATTTTAAACATTTTTCTTTAATTTTTTTATTGTTTAAATAAAAAAAACGTATTCAAAGTGTCGGTTTCAGAATGTGTGCTCGTTGTTCCTGTGTTTGATGGCTTGGACTTGTGGACGAACGGCTTCAGTCGATAAGGACGTCAATTGGGAAGGATTAAGAGGTTCACTTGTTTGATTTTGAGAATATTTTTTGACTGTTGAATTAATGAAAGTGAAATTGTTTTCATAGTTCCTTAACCGTTTGATAAAGCGAATTAATAAAGATTAATAAAGACCTGATTTGTGTCCTTAAAGATGACTGATCGTACATTATTGCTACCATTTCCTTCCTTAAAAATAATATGGACGAGTAGACATTCACACACGAGTGTGCATCCTAACACGACTGTATATATATACAGCGGTGTGCATTCACACACGAGTGTGCATATACAGGGGTGTACATACATACTTTGAGATGACTACTCAAAGTTTATGACGGAAATTAGAACATATCATCCTCGTTTTCTAGAAACACCTCGCTCAACACGAGTGTCCTTCAATATATTTATGAAACAAAGTCAGTACACTGTAAATTTGCCCCTCGTTGTCCAAATCAAACTGGACAACAGCATTTTGATTCTTTAGACTATATGTCTTTGTTTAATCCTTTAAACTTGCAGCAGTGTAGAGGACATTGCGGGGTGAATATTAGCAAATCAACAGGAAGCACGGAATTATGCATAGAGATGTACATTTTATTCAAACGAAAGCGTACAATTATGCAGTGGGAGTACGTACTTATTAAGGTATAATTTAAATGGCCAGATTAGTTAAGCTTTGTTGATTTACATGCGGATTGTAAATGTTACAAATCTACAAGTGAATGCAATGTCCATGATAGGCCAAATCGAGAACAAAGGATTTGGATGCTAGAGGGGAGTTATAAGGGGCTTAAAAGCAGACCTCAAGACCATTTGGAGAGGAATTTTCCTGAGGATAGACGCTCGACTCATCGCTCTGCAGATTTCCCTTCTCCTGCGAGACTCAGCCTGGCGAGCACGATTGCTTGGCGACTGGTTGGCGACTTTGCTTCGGGAGAGTTCGTGGCGATCTCTTTAGACGGGTTACAGGGTCATCGATACACCGTGCATCAACAAGTAAGTGTCTTTGTTAGTGGATAGCCAGGTAATCGCGTGTGTAGTCCGACTTACGAGACGTTACTTTGTCTCGGTTGGACGTTCGTGAGAGTTTGCTTTTTGGCGATTTGAGCCACACATCCACGCAGCATAGAGGGCACCGTTAACTCTCAACAACACCCGCGACTGTTACTCTGCTCTGTAGAATCAGTCACATGGAGCAGATGAACTCTCCACAGTGCCAAGCCCACACGAGCGAGAAGCCATTCCATTGTTCTGTGTGTGTGAAGGCATTTTCACGGAAATCAACTCTTAGCAAACACCAGAAAACACACACGGGCGAGAAGCCGTTCAATTGCTCTGTGTGTGGGAAGGTATTTGCACAGAAATCAAATCTTCAGAGTCACCAGAAAACACACGCGGGTGATAAGCCATTCAGGTGCTCTGTGTGTGGGAAGGAATTTTAACAGAAATCACATCTTCAGAGTCATCAGAAAACACACACGGGCGAGAACCCATTCAAGTGTTCTGTGTGTGGGAAGGCATTTGCACGGAAAACAATTCTTCACAGTCACCATAAAACTCACACGGGCGAGAAGCCATTCACTTGCTCTGCGTGTGGGAAGGCATTTGCATGGAAATCAAATCTTCACAGTCACCAGAAAACTCACACGGGATGCCTGGATGTAGTGGAGGTGATGAGTCCTGGCAACAATTACTCTTTCGACCTCATGGAGGTGGATGCTGAGAAATCGCTGCTGGAGTGGCTGGAGGGTCAAAGTTTTGAGGACTTCTGTTAACTCTTGAAGTCCTGGAATGTGCATGTTTGTGTCTCTGTTAGATCAATCGATAAGGTACACATTATTACTTCCGTTATTTCCAGTACTCCAAGCTAGAGCGATGTTGTGAATGCTCTATGATGTGTTCGGGAAAAAAGGTCTTCCTTTTACGTTCAAGAAGTGTTCACTTATTTCAGGATAACAACAATTTTATACTTCCATAGATGCGTTGCTTCGTCTGGTGGTTGTATCATCGGGACTGTTAAATGTGTGGTGTTTATGGTAGAAGGTGCCACGTGTTGTCATCTTCTCACAGCTACTTGAGTGTTATAGTTTATTCTAGACTTCGTCACGTTAAGGTGGTGCTTTGTAGTCATATCGGATTACTTGTTGATGTGGTGTGATGCACAGTGGTTGTGAGGTGGTCCAATTCCTGATTTTACTGTCGTGACTAAGTGGCCTTGTTGAGCTAAAGTTGGAGAAAGACTGTGATCATAACGTTGCCCTATATTTAAATTTTTTAAATTTAATTTTCTTTATTGTTTGATTAAAAAAACTTCTTCAAAGTGTCGGTTTCAGAATGTGCATTCGTTGTTCCTGTGTTTGATGGCTTGGACTTGTGGACGAATGGCTTCAGTCGATAAGGACGTCAATTGGGAAGGATTAAGACGTTCACGTGTTTGATTTTGAGAATATTTTTTGACTGTTGAATTAATGAAAGTGAAATAATTTTCCCGGTTCCTTAACTGTTTGAAAAAGCGAATTAATAAAGATTTTGATGCGAGTTTTAACGTTGATATTGTTGCAGATTAATAAAGACCTGCTTTGTGTTTTTAAAGATGACTGATCGTACATTATTGCTACCATTTCCTTCCTTAAAAAGAACATGGACGAGTAGACATTCACACACGAGTGTGCATCCTAACACGACTGTTTATATATATAGCGGTGTGTATTCACAGACGAGTGTGCATATACAGGGGTGTACATACATACAGACATACAACGCAGTGTACATACACAGCAGTGTACGAACACAAGGATTGCGTTCCACTGCGAACACGCACGATTGTACCTGCATACATACACACACACATACGTATACGGGTTTTCATTCTCAGAAGAAGAGCCACTCCATGTTGTTTGGCATTCCCCTGCCACGAATAAAGTTCTGTATTCACAACCTTCAACCTCATCGGCGTTCCCGGTCGGTAACGCTGTGGTGGATAAGAGCAATGTCCTTGAGGGAAGTCTCGTAGCCACCACAGCGGCCCACGAGGTCTCTGGACGGGTGCGAGGTGCTGGTAACACCTCCATATTCAATGCAGTTACCGTAACAAAAACACGTCCAAAATATAAAACACGTGCATAAATATTGAGCACATACACAAGAGTATACATACACACTGAAGACTAAATATGGATGATTGACTTTTTTGCAGTACGTTATGTTAAACCACGCTTACAAGCTAATCTATTCCGCTGATTACTCAAAGTTTATGACTTAAATTATAACATATCAACCTCGTTTTCTAGAAACACCCCGCTCAACACGAGTGTCCTTAAATATATTTATGAAACAAAGTCAGTACACTGTAAATTTGCACCTCTTAGTCCAAATAAAACTCTTTATGATGATAATTCAGACTGTGTATCGCTTTTAAATCTGATAATCTTGCAGCAGTGTAGAGGACATTGCGGGGTGAATATTAGCAAATTAACAGGAAGCACAGAATAATGCTTGGAGATGTACATCTTTATTCAAACGGAAGTGTACAAACATGCAGTGGGATGTACATACTTATTAAGCTTTAAGTACAATGGCCAGATTAGCTAAGCTAGGTTGATTGATCTGCGGATTGTTAATGTAAAAATTAACAATTGAATGCAAAGTCCACGATAGGCCAAATCGAGAACAAAGGATTTGGATGCTAGAGGGGAGTTATAAGGGGCTTAAAATCAGACCTCAAGATCATTTCGAGAGGAATTTTTCTGAGGATAGACGCTCGACTCCTCGCTTTGCAGATGTCCCTTCTCCTGCGAGACCCAGCCTGGCGAGCACGATTGCTTGGCGACTGGTTGGCGACTTTGCTTCGGGAGAGTTCGTGGCGATCTTTTTAGACGGGTTACAGGGTCATCGATACGCCGTGCATCAACAAGTAAGTGTCTTTGTTAGTGGATAACCAGGTAATCGCGTGTGTAGTCCGTCTTACGGGGCGTTACTTTGTCTCGGTTGGACGTTCGTGAGAGTTTGCTTTTTGGCGAATCAGTCACATGGAGCAGATGAACTCTCCACAGTGCCACACACACGGGCGAGAAGCCGTTCAATTGCTCTGTGTGTGGGAAGGCATTTGCACAGAAAGAAAATCTTTACACTGACAAGAAAACACACACGGGCGAGAAGCCATTCAAGTGCTCTGTGTGTGGGAAGGCATTTGCACAGAAATCAAATCTTAACACTCACAAGAAAATATACACTGGTGAGAAGCCATTCAAGTGCTCTGTGTGTGGGAAGGCATTTGCACAGAAATCAAATCTTAACACTCACAAGAAAACAAACACGGGCGAGAAGTCTTTCAAGTGCTCTGTGTGTGGGAAGGCATTTGCACAGAAATCACATCATCACAGTCACCAGAAAACACACACGGGCGAGAAGCCATTCAATTGTTTTCCGTTGGAGAGGACACGGTCATCACCCCGAAACAAACATGCGAAGATCTGCAATGAGAGTGAAGTGAAATCAAAAGGTGAAATGCAAAGTGCTGCAGTGAGTCCTGAACAAAATGAATCTGTCGACCCTATACAGGTGGATCCTGAGAGATGTCTGGATGTAGTGGATGTAATGACTCCTGGCAACAATTCCTCTTTCGACCCCATGCAGGTGGATACTGAGAAATGGCTGCTGGAGTGGCTGGAGGGTCAAAGTATTGAGTACTTCTGTTAACTCTTGAAGTCCTGGAATGTGCATGTTTGTGTCTCTGTTAGATCAATCGATGAGGTACACATTATTACTTCCGTGATTTCCAGTACTCCAAGCTAGAGCGAGGTTGTGAATGCTCTATGATGTGTTCGGATAAAAAGGAATTCCTTTTAAGCTCCAGAAGTGTTCACTTATTTCAGGATAACAACAATTTTATACTTCCATAGATGCGTTGCTTCGTCTGGTGGTTGTATCATCGGGACTGTTAAATGTGTGGTGTTTATGGTAGAAGGTGCCACGTGTTGTCATCTTCTCACAGCTACTTGAGTGTTATAGTTTATTCTAGACTTCGTCACGTTAAGGTGGTGCTTTGTAGTCAAATCGGATTACTTGTTGATGTGGTGTGATGCACAGTGGTTGTGAGGTGGTCCAATTCCTGATTTTACTGTCGTGACTAAGTGGCCTTGTTGAGCTAAAGTTGGAGAAAGACTGTGATCATAACGTTGCCCTATATTTTAAACATTTTTCTTTAATTTTTTTATTGTTTAAATAAAAAAAACGTATTCAAAGTGTCGGTTTCAGAATGTGTGCTCGTTGTTCCTGTGTTTGATGGCTTGGACTTGTGGACGAACGGCTTCAGTCGATAAGGACGTCAATTGGGAAGGATTAAGAGGTTCACTTGTTTGATTTTGAGAATATTTTTTGACTGTTGAATTAATGAAAGTGAAATTGTTTTCATATTTCCTTAACCGTTTGATAAAGCGAATTAATAAAGATTAATAAAGACCTGATTTGTGTCCTTAAAGATGACTGATCGTACATTATTGCTACCATTTCCTTCCTTAAAAATAATATGGACGAGTAGACATTCACACACGAGTGTGCATCCTAACACGACTGTATATATATACAGCGGTGTGCATTCACACACGAGTGTGCATATACAGGGGTGTACATACATACTTTGAGATGACTACTCAAAGTTTATGACGGAAATTAGAACATATCATCCTCGTTTTCTAGAAACACCTCGCTCAACACGAGTGTCCTTCAATATATTTATGAAACAAAGTCAGTACACTGTAAATTTGCCCCTCGTTGTCCAAATCAAACTGGACAACAGCATTTTGATTCTTTAGACTATATGTCTTTGTTTAATCCTTTAAACTTGCAGCAGTGTAGAGGACATTGCGGGGTGAATATTAGCAAATCAACAGGAAGCACGGAATTATGCATAGAGATGTACATTTTATTCAAACGAAAGCGTACAATTATGCAGTGGGAGTACGTACTTATTAAGGTTTAATTTAAATGGCCAGATTAGTTAAGCTTTGTTGATTTACATGCGGATTGTAAATGTTACAAATCTACAAGTGAATGCAATGTCCATGATAGGCCAAATCGAGAACAAAGGATTTGGATGCTAGAGGGGAGTTATAAGGGGCTTAAAAGCAGACCTCAAGACCATTTGGAGAGGAATTTTCCTGAGGATAGACGCTCGACTCATCGCTCTGCAGATTTCCCTTCTCCTGCGAGACTCAGCCTGGCGAGCACGATTGCTTGGCGACTGGTTGGCGACTTTGCTTCGGGAGAGTTCGTGGCGATCTCTTTAGACGGGTTACAGGGTCATCGATACACCGTGCATCAACAAGTAAGTGTCTTTGTTAGTGGATAGCCAGGTAATCGCGTGTGTAGTCCGACTTACGAGACGTTACTTTGTCTCGGTTGGACGTTCGTGAGAGTTTGCTTTTTGGCGATTTGAGCCACACATCCACGCAGCATAGAGGGCACCGTTAACTCTCAACAACACCCGCGACTGTTACTCTGCTCTGTAGAATCAGTCACATGGAGCAGATGAACTCTCCACAGTGCCAAGCCCACACGAGCGAGAAGCCATTCCATTGTTCTGTGTGTGTGAAGGCATTTTCACGGAAATCAACTCTTAGCAAACACCAGAAAACACACACGGGCGAGAAGCCGTTCAATTGCTCTGTGTGTGGGAAGGTATTTGCACAGAAATCAAATCTTCAGAGTCACCAGAAAACACACGCGGGTGATAAGCCATTCAGGTGCTCTGTGTGTGGGAAGGAATTTTAACAGAAATCACATCTTCAGAGTCATCAGAAAACACACACGGGCGAGAAGCCATTCAAGTGTTCTGTGTGTGGGAAGGCATTTGCACGGAAAACAATTCTTCACAGTCACCAGAAAACTCACACGGGCGAGAAGCCATTCACTTGCTCTGCGTGTGGGAAGGCATTTGCATGGAAATCAAATCTTCACAGTCACCAGAAAACTCACACGGGATGCCTGGATGTAGTGGAGGTAATGAGTCCTGGCAACAATTACTCTTTCGACCTCATGCAGGTGGATGCTGAGAAATGGCTGCTGGAGTGGCTGGAGGGTCAACGTTTTGAGGACTTCTGTAAACTGCATGTTTGTGTCTCTGTTAGATCAATCGATAAGGTACACATTATTACTTCCGTGATTTCCAGTACTCCAAGCTAGAGCGATGTTGTGAATGCTCTATGATGTGTTGGGATAAAAAAGAATTCCTTTTAAGCTTCAGAAGTGTTCACTTATTTCAGGATGACAACAATTTTATACTTCCATAGATGCGATGATTCGTCTGGTGGTTGTATCATCGGCATTGTTAAATGTGTGGTGTTTATGGTAGAAGGTTCCACGTGTTGTCATCTTCTCACAGCTACTTGAGTGTTGTAGTTTATTCTAGACTTCGTCACGTTAAGGTGGTGCTTTGTAGTCATATCGGATTACTTGTTAATGTGGTGTGATTCACAGTGGTTTTGAGGTGGTCCAACTCCTGATTTTACTCTCGTGACTAAGTGGTCTTGTGAGCTAAAGTTGGAGAAAGACTGTGATTATAACGTTGATTTCTACTTTAAACATTTTTCTTTAATTTTCTTTTTTGTTTAATAAAAAAAACTACTTCAAAGTGTCGGTTTCAGAATGTGCGTTCGTTGTTCCTGTGTTTGATGGCTTGGACTTGTGGACGAATGGCTTCAGTCGATAAGTCCATCAATTGGGAAGGATTAAGACGTTCACGTGTTTGATTTTGAGAATATTTTATAACTGTTGAATTAATGAAAGTGAAATTATTTTCCCGGTTCCTTAACTGTTTGAAAAAGCGAATTAATACAATTTTTGATTCGAGTTTTAACGTTGATATTGTTGCAGATTAATAAAGGCCTGATTTGTGTTTTTAAGGATGACTGATCGTACATTATTGCTACCATTTCCTTCTTTAAAAAGAATGTGGACGAGTAGACATTCACACAGGAGTGTGCATCCTAACACGACTGTTTATATATATACAGCGGTGTGCATTCACACACGAGTGTGCATATACAGGGGTGTACATACATACAGACATACAACGCAGTGTACATACACAGCAGTGTACGAACACAAGGATTGCGTTCCAATGCGAACACGCACGATTGTACCTGCATACATACACACACACATACGTATACGGGTTTTCATTCTCAGAAGAAGAGCCACTCCATGTTGTTTGGCATTCCCCTGCCACGAATAAAGTTCTGTATTAACAACCTTCAACCTCATCGGCGTTCCCGGTCGGTAACGCTGTGGTGGATAAGAGCAATGTCCTTGAGGGAAGTCTCGTAGCCACCACAGCGGCCCACGAGGTCTCTGGACGGGTGCGAGGTGCTGGTAACACCTCCATATTCAATGCAGTTACCGTAACAAAACACGTCCAAAATATAAAACACGTGCATAAATATTGAACACATACACAAGAGTATACATACACACTGAAGACTAAATATGGATGATTGATGTTTTTTTGCGGTACGTTATGTTAAACCACGCTAACAAGCTTAACCATTCAGATGATATCTCAAAGTTTATGCCGGAAATTATAACATATCAACCTCGTTTTCTAGAAACACCCCGCTCAACACGAGTGTCCTTAAATATATTTACAAAACAAAGTGAGTACAGTGTTAATTTGCACCTCTTAGTCCAAATAAAACTCTTTATGTTGATAATTCAGACTGTGTATCGCTTTTAAATCCTGAAAATCTTGCAGCAGTGTAGAGGACATTGCAGGGTGAATGTTAGCAAATTAACAGGAAGCACAGAATAATGCTTGGAGATGTACATCTTTATTCAAACGGAAGTGTACAATTATGCAGTGGGATGTACATACTTATTAAGGTTTAAGTACAATGTGCCAGATTAGCTAAGCTACGTTGATTGATATGCGGATTGTTAATGTTACAAATTAACAATTCAATGCAAAGTCCATGATAGGCCAAGTCGAGAACAAAGGATTTAGATGCTAGAGGGGAGTTATAAGGGGCTTAAAATCAGACCTCAAGACCATTTGGAGAGGAATTTTCCTGAGGATAGACGCTCGACTCCTCGCTCTGCAGATTTCCCTTCTCCTGCGAGACTCAGCCTGGCGAGCACGATTGCTTGGCGACTGGTTGGCGACTTTGCTTCGGGAGAGTTCGTGGCGATCTCTTTAGACGGGTTAAAGGGTCATCGATACGCCGTGCATCAACAAGTAAGTGTCTTTGTTAGTGGATAGCCAGGTAATCGCGTGTGTAGTCCGTCTTACGAGACGTTACTGTGTCTCGGTTGGACGTTCGTGAGGGTTTGCTTTGTGGCGATTTGAGCCACGCAGCTTAGAGGGTGCCGTTAACTCTCAACAACACCCGCGACTGTTACTCTGCTCTGTAGAATCAGTCACATGGAGCAGATGAACTCTCCACAGTGCCAAGCCCACACGGGCGAGAAGCCATTCCATTGTTCTGTGTGTGAAGGCATTTTCACGGAAATCAACTCTTAGCAGTCACCAGAAAACTCACACGGGATGCCTGGATGTAGTGGAGGTAATGAGTCCTGGCAACAATTACTCTTTCGACCTCATGCAGGTGGATGCTGAGAAATGGCTGCTGGAGTGGCTGGAGGGTCAACGTTTTGAGGACTTCTGTAAACTCTTGAAGTCCTGGAATGTGCATGTTTGTGTCTCTGTTAGATCAATCGATAAGGTACACATTATTACTTCCGTGATTTCCAGTACTCCAAGCTAGAGCGATGTTGTGAATGCTCTATGATGTGTTGGAATAAAAAAGAATTCCTTTTAAGCTTCAGAAGTGTTCACTTATTTCAGGATGACAACAATTTTATACTTCCATAGATGCGATGATTCGTCTGGTGGTTGTATCATCGGCATTGTTAAATGTGTGGTGTTTATGGTAGAAGGTTCCACGTGTTGTCATCTTCTCACAGCTACTTGAGTGTTGTAGTTTATTCTAGACTTCGTCACGTTAAGGTGGTGCTTTGTAGTCATATCGGATTACTTGTTAATGTGGTGTGATTCACAGTGGTTTTGAGGTGGTCCAATTCCTGATTTTACTGTCGTGACTAAGTGGCCTTGTTGAGCTAAAGTTGGAGAAAGACTGTGATCATAAGGTTGCCCTATATTTTTAACAATTTCTTTAATTTTCTTTATTGTTTGATTAAAAAAAACTTCTTCAAAGTGTCGGTTTCAGAATGTGCATTCATTGTTCCTCTGTTTGATGGCTTGGACTTGTGGACGAATGGCTTCAGTCGATAAGGACGTCAATTGGGAAGGATTAAGACGTTCACGTGTTTGATTTTGAGAATATTTTATGACTGTTGAATTAATGAAAGTTAAATAATTTTCATAGTTCCTTAACTGTTTGAAAAAGCGAATTAATAAAGATTAATAAAGACCTGATTTGTGTTCTTAAAGATGACTGATCGTACATTATTGCTACCATTTCCTTCCTTAAAAAGAATATGGACGAGTAGACATTCACACAAGAGTGTGCATCCTATCACGACTGTATATATACAGCGGTGTGCATTCACGCACGAGTGTGCATATACAGGGGTGTACATACATACTTTGAGATGACTACTCAAAGTTTATGACGGAAATTATAACATAACATCCTCGTTTTCTAGAAACACCTCGCTCAACACGAGTGTCCTTCAATATATTTATGAAGCAAAGTCAGTACACTGTAAATTTGCACCTCTTAGTCCAAATCAAACTGGGCAACAGCATTTTGATTCTTTAGACTATATGTCGTTGTTGAATCCTTTAAACTTGCAGCAGTTTAGAGGACATTGCGGGGTGAATATTAGCAAATTAACAGGAAGCACAGAATTATTCATGGAGATGTACATCTTTATTCAAATAAAAGCGTTCAATTATGCAATGGGATGTACATACTTATTAAGGCTTAATCTAAATGGCCAGATTAGCTAAGCTTTGTTGATTTATATGCCGATTGTTAATGTTACAAATCGACAATTGAATGCAAAGTCCATGATTGGCCAAATCGAGAACAAAGGATTTGGATGCTAGAAGGGAGTTATAAGGGGCTTAAAATCAGATCTCAAGACCATTTGGAGGGGAATTTTACTGAGGATAGACGCTCGACTCCTCGCTCTGCAGATTTCCCTTCTCCTGCGAGACTCAGTCTGGCGAGCACGATTGCTTGGCGACTGGTTGGCGACTTTGCTTCGGGAGAGTTCGTGGCGATCTCTTTAGACGGGTTACAGGGTCATCGATACGCCGTGCATCAACAAGTAAGTGTCTTTGTTAGTGGATAACCAGGTAATCGCGTGTGTAGTCCGTCTTACGGGGCGTTACTGTGTCTCGGTTGGACGTTCGTGAGAGTTTGCTTTTTGGCGATTTGAGCCACGCAGCTTAGAGGGCGCCGTTAGCTCTCAACAACACCCGCGACTGTTACTCTGCTCTGTAGAATCAGTCACATGGAGCAGATGAACTCTCCACAGTGCCAAGCCCACACGGGCGAGAAGCCATTCAATTGCTCTGTATGTGGGAAGGCATTTTCACGGAAATCAACTCTGAGCAGACACCAGAAAACACACACGGGCGAGAAGCCATTCAATTGCTCTGTGTGTGGGTAGGCATTTGCACAGAAATCACATCTTCAGAGTCACCAGAAAACACACACGGGTGATAAGCCATTCAAGTGCTCTGTGTGTGGGAAGGAATTTGCGGATAAATCAGCTCTTAACAAACACCAGAAAACACAAACAGGCGAGAAGACGTTCAATTGCTCTGTGTGTGGGAAGGCATTTGCACAGAAATCACATCTTCAGAGTCACCAGAAAACACACACGGGCGAGAAGCCATTCAAGTGTTCTGTGTGTGGGAAGGCATTTGCACGGAAAACAATTCTTCACAGTCACCAGAAAACCCACACGGGCGAGAAGCCATTCACTTGCTCTGCCTGTGGGAAGGCATTTGCATGGAAATCAAATCTTCACAGTCACCAGAATACTCACACGGGATGCCTGGATGTAGTGGAGGTAATGAGTCCTGGCAACAATTACTCTTTCGACCTCATGCAGGTGGATGCTGAGAAATGGCTGCTGGAGTGGCTGGAGGGTCAAAGTATTGAGAACTTATGTTAACTCTTGAAGTCCTGGAATGTGCATGTTTGTGTCTCTGTTAGATCAATCGATAAGGTACACATTATTACTTCCGTGATTTCCAGTACTCCAAGCTAGAGCGATGTTGTGAATGCTCTATGATGTGTTGGGATAAAAAGGAATTCCTTTTAAGCTCCAGAAGTGTTCACTTATTTCAGGATGACAACAATTTTTTACTTCGATAGATGCGTTGCATCGTCTGGTGGTTGTATCATCGGGACTGTTAAATGTGTGGTGTTTATGGTAGAAGGTGCCACGTGTTGTCATCTTCTCACAGCTACTTGAGTGTTGAAGTTCCTTCTAGACTTCGTCACGTTAAGGTGGTGCTTTGTAGTCATATCGGATTACTTGTTGATGTGGTGTGATGCACAGTGGTTGTGAGGTGATCCAATTCCTGATTTTACTCTCGAGACTAAGTGGTCTTGTTGAGCTAAAGTGGGAGAAAGACTGTGATCATAACGTTGCCCTATATTTTAAACATTTTTCTTAAATTTTCTTTATCGTTTGATTAAAAAAAACTACTTCACGGTGTCGGTTTCAGAATGTGCGTTCGTTGTTCCTGTGTTTGATGGCTTGGACTTGTGGACGAATGGCTTCAGTCGACAAGGACGTCAATTGGGAAGGATTAAGACGTTCACGTGTTTGATTTTGAGAATATTTTATTACTGTTGAATTAATGAAAGTTAAATTATTTTCATAGTTCCTTAACCGTTGAAAAAGCGAATTAATAAAGATTTTGACGCGAGTTTTAACGTTGATATTATTGCAGATTAATAAAGACCTGATTTGTGTGTTTAAAGATGACTGATCGTACATTATTGCTACCATTACCTTCCTTAAGAAGAACATGGACGAGTAGACATTCACACACGAGTGTGCATCCTAACACGACTGTATATATATACAGCGGTGTGCATTCACACACGAGTGTGCATATACAGGGGTGTACATACATACAGACATACAACGCAGTGTACATACACAGCAGTGTACGAACACAAGGATTGCGTTCCACTGCGAACACGCACGATTGTACCTACATACATACACACACACATACGTATACGGGTTTTCATTCTCAGAAGAAGAGCCACTCCATGTTGTTTGGCATTCCCCTGCCACGAATAAAGTTCTGTATTCACAACCTTCAACCTCATCGGCGTTCCCGGTCGGTAACGCTGTGGTGGATAAGAGCAATGTCCTTGAGGGAAGTCTCGTAGCCACCACAGCGGCCCACGAGGTCTCTGGACGGGTGCGAGGTGCTGGTAACACCTCCATATTCAATGCAGTTACCGTAACAAAAACACGTCCAAAATATGAAACACATAAACACGATTTTCGATTTAAAGCTTTCGTGACTGCAAGGATTCATCTTCTTGGTTCTTCCGATAAAGTCACGTAGAATGAGAGTAAAATAATAAAATGAGTCAATAGAAATTCTCACGACGTTTCGGCCACAACACAAGCAGCCTTCTGCAGGTGAAAGAACAGAGCTGTCGGGACGACAGCGCTTCAGTGAGCACTGCTAAGATTCGCAGCGTCTTTGAAGCTCGCTGAGAGGCGTGAAGACGCCTTGACAAAGGAGTTTGCATATCAAAGCAGGAGAATTTAGCATTGAAATAGCTGTGACAGAAATCGCTATGTTAAAGTTTACATATCAACAGAGGCATTTAGCACAAGGACGCTAAAGGTCTCCAACTGCCCAAGCATCATACAGTAAACCCAAGTAAACACTCCATCAATATAATAAATGTACTCAATATATTCCTCAATAAGCTGAGCCATTAATCACAAAGCAACTGGGTATACACTACACTATATAATAAAAACCACACAGTAAACCATTAAAAAACTAAAAAAATATAAAAAAAAACCTCAATGTTATAAATAAACTCTATATACTCTCCAATCAGCTGAGCAACACATCTATAAGTCGTAGTATATCACAGAGCCATGTGGTGAACAATGAGGGTTGTTCTGCCTCTCAACGCCAGCACCATGGACAGCGAACGAGCCCCGTTCAGACGGACGAGTCAATCCATGCTCGGAACGGAGGATGGAGGAGAGAAACAGCCACCATGCGCTGTTATACTCCATGTTATAAACCGTAACATTAAACCGTGGTGTGAGAGGTGTTAAGAGGTAATGCCAGCGAAAGAGCTGCGGTCTGAAGGTCATCGTAAAAGTACAATTAATTAAGAACAGAAATGGTTTAAAACATCTTTCCAATGGTTGCTAAGCCAGAATCCATCTTCTCGGTTGAAATGGTCTCTGTGCTTGTATTTGTGGATGGCCTCATGAACGAATCTCTCATGGTAGCCGCTTGGCTTGCAAAGTACCTCTGTCTTGGAAAAGTCGGACCGCATCCGCGAACATAAAGCAGACTTGAAACACGGTAGGACGAACTCTTCTGCCGTGGCAGATCACTGAATTATAATTCAGGGGGTTCACAGAGTAGAGAAGGGAGGGAATGACCGTGGCCGAGAAGACCTGGAGTTTCGTGCGGAGCGACAGACCAGGTAACTTCCACACAGCGTTACGCTACCGATTAAATGATATTGCCGCTCGACTGATTCGGAGTGAGACCTCTGCTGTGAAATCGGAGCCGGTCATGAGCACACTGCCCAGGTATGGGAAACTCTCCACTCTTTCCACAACTGCCCCATCACCGATTGGGAGTTGTGGGGGTGTATGTATGTACACCCCTGTATATGCACACTCGTCTGTGTATGCACACCGCTGTATATATATAAACAGTCGTGTTAGGATGCACACTCGTGTGTGAATGTCTACTCGTCCATGTTCTTTTTAAGGAAGGATATGGTAGCAATAATGTACGATCAGTAGTGAACATTGTAGCAATAAGGGACGATCAGTCATCTTTAATATATCGGGTCTTTATTGTTCTGCAAGTATATTAACTCGTAGAAACCCATGCACGCTCCTGTGTGTATGCGAACTGCTGTATAGACAGTCGTGTGTGGATGCACACTTTGTGTGTGTATGTCTACTCGTCTGTACGATCGGTCATCGTTAAAAAAACAAATCAGGTCTTTATTAATCTGCAACAATATCAACGTTAAAACTCGCGTCAAAATCTTTATTAATTCGCTTTAACATAGCCATTTCTGTGACCAGTCACAAGCTAATCACTCAGCTTCTTCAAACAAGGAACTAGGAAAACAATTTCAGATTCATTAATTCAACAGTCGTAAAATATTCTCAAAATCAAACACGCGAACGTCTTAATCTTTCCCAATTGACGTCCTTATCGATTGAAGCCATTCGTCCACAAGTCCAAGCCATCAAACACAGGAACAACGAACGCACATTCTGAAACAGACACTTTGAAGTGCTGGAGTGGCTGGAGGGTCAAAGTTTTGAGGACTTCTGTTAACTCTTGAAGTCCTGGAATGTGCATGTTTGTGTCTCTGTTAGATCAATCGATAAGGTACACATTATTACTTCCGTGATTTCCAGTACTCCAAGCCAGAGCGATGTTGTGAATGCTCTATGATGTGTTCGGATAAAAAGGAATTCCTTTTAAGCTTCAGAAGTGTTCACTTATTTCAGGATGACAACAATTTTATGCTTCCATAGATGCGTTGTTTAGTCTGGTGGTTGTATCATCGGAACTGTTAAATGTGTGGTGTTTATGGTAGAAGGTGCCACGTGTTGTCATCTTGTCACAGCTACTTGAGTGTTGTAGTTTATTCTAGACTTGGTCACTTTAAGGTGGTGCTTTGTAGTCATATCGGATTACTTGTTGATGTCGTGTGATGCACAGTGGTTGTGAGGTGGTCCAATTCCTGATTTTACTGTCGTGACTAAGTGGCCTTGTTGAGCTAAAGTTGGAGAAAGACTGAGATCATAACGTTGCCCTATATTTTAAACATTTTTCTTTAATCTTCTTTATTATTTGATTAAAAAAACATCTTCAAAGTGTCGGTTTCAGAATGTGCGTTCGTTGTTCCTGTGTTTGATGGTTTGGACTTGTGGACGAATGCCTTCAGTCGATAAGGACGCCAATTGGGAAAGATTAAGACGTTCACGTGTTTGATTTTGAGAATATTTTATGACTGTTGAATTACTGAAAGTGAAATCATTTTCCTAGTTCCTTAACTGTTTGAAAAAGCGAATTAATAAAGATTTTGACGCGAGTTTTAACGTTGATATTGTTGCAGATTAATAAAGACCTGATTTGTGTTCTTAAAGATGACTGATCGTACATTATTGCTACCATTTCCTTCCTTAAAAAGAACATGGACGAGTTGACATTCACACACGAGTGTGCATCCTAACACGACTGTTTATATATACAGCAGTGTGCATTCACACACGAGTGTGCATATACAGGGGTGTACATACATACAGACATACAACGCAGTGTACATACACAGCAGTGTACGAACACAAGGATTGCGTTCCACTGCGAACACGCACGATTGTACCTGCATACATACACACACATATACGTATACGGGTTTTCATTCTCAGAAGAAGAGCCACTCCATGTTGTTTGGCATTCCCCTGCCACGAATACAGTTCTGTATTAACAACCATCATCTTCATCGGCGTTCCCGGTCGGTAACGCTGTGGTGGATAAGAGCAATGTCCTTGAGGGAAGTCTCGTAGCCACCACAGCGGCCCACGAGGTCTCTGGACGGGTGCGAGGTGCTGGTAACACCTCCATATTCAATGCAGTTACCGTAACAAAAACACGTCCAAAATATAAAACACGTGCACAAATATTGAACACATACACAAGAGTATACAGACACACTGAAGACTAAATATGGATGATTGATTTTTTTGCGGTACGTTATGTTAAACCACGCTTACAAGCTAAACCATTCAGATGATTACTCAAAGTTTATGCCGGAAATTAGAACATAACATCCTCGTTTTCTAGAAACACCCCGCTCAACACGAGTGTCCTTAAATATATTTACAAAACAAAGTGAGTACAGTGTAAATTTGCACCTCTTAGTCCAAATAAAACTCTTTATGTTGGTAATTCAGACTGTGTATCGCTTTTAAATCCTGATAATCTTGCAGCAGTGTAGAGGACATTGCGGGGTGAATATTAGCAAATTAACAGGAAGCACAGAATAATGCTTGGAGATGTACATCTTTATTCAAACGGAAGTGTACAATTATGCAGTGGGATGTACATACTTATTAAGGTTTAAGTACAATGGCCAGATTAGCTAAGCTATGTTGATTGATATGCCGATTGTTAATGTAAAAATTAACAATTGAATGCAAAGTCCATGATAGGCCAAATCGAGAACAAAGGATTTGGATGCTAGAGGGGAGTTATAAGGGGCTGAAAATCAAACCTCAAAATCATTTCGAGAGGAATTTTCCTGAGGATAGACGCTCGACTCATCGCTCTGCAGATTTCCCTTCTCCTGCGAGACTCAGCCTGGCGAGCACGATTGCTTGGCCACTGGTTGGCGACTTTGCTTCGGGAGAGTTCGTGGCGATCTCTTTAGACGGGTTACAGGGTCATCGATACACCGTGCATCAACAAGTAAGTGTCTTTGTTAGTGGATAACCTGGTAATCGCGTGTGTAGTCCGTCTTACGGGGCGTTACTTTGTCTCGGTTGGACGTTCGTGAGAGTTTGCTTTTTGGCGATTTGAGCCATGCAGCTTAGAAGGCGCCGTTAACTCTCAACAACACCCGCGACTGTTACTCTGCTCTGTAGAATCTGTCACATGGAGCAGATTAACTCTAAACCGTGCCACGCATACACGGGCGAGAAGCCGTTCAATTGCTCTGTGTGTGGGAAGGCATTTGCACAGAAATCAAATCTTAACACTCACAAGAAAACACACACGGGCGAGAAGCCATTCAAGTGCTCTGTGTGTGGGAAGGCATTTGCACAGAAAATAAATCTTAACACTCACAAAAAAACACACACGGGCGAGAAGCCATTCAAGTGCTCTGTGTGTGGGAAGGCATTTGCACAGAAATCAAATCTTAACACTCACAAGAAAACACACACGGGCGAGAAGCCATTCAAGTGCTCTGTGTGTGGGAAGGCATTTGCATAGAAATCAAATCTTAACACTCACAAGAAAATACACACGGGCGAGAAGCCATTCAAGTGCTCTGTGTGTGGGAAGGCATTTGCGGATAAATCAGCTCTTAACAAATACCAGAAAACACAAACGGGCGAGAAGCCGTTCAATTGCTCTGTGTGTGGGAAGGCATTTGCACAGGAATCACATCTTCAGAGTCACCAGAAAACACACACGGGTGATAAGACATTCAGGTGCTATGTGTGTGGGAAGGAATTTTCACAGAAATCACATCTTCAGAGTCACCAGAAAACTCACACGGGCGAGAAGCCATTCACTTGCTCTGCGTGTGGGAAGGCATTTGCATGGAAATCAAATCTTCACAGTTACCAGAAAACTCACACGGGATGCCTGGATGTAGTGGAGGTAATGAGTCCTGGCAACAATTACTCTTTCGACCTCATGCAGGTGGATGCTGAGAAATCGCTGCTGGAGTGGCTGGAGGGTCAAAGTTTTAAGGACTTCTGTTAACTCTTGAAGTCCTGGAACGTGCATGTTTGTGTCTCTGTTAGATCAATCAATAAGGTACACATTATTACTTCCGTGATTTCCAGTACTCCAAGCTAGAGCGATGTTGTGAGTGCTCTATGATGTGTTCGATAAAAAGGAATTCCTTTTAAGCTTCAGAAGTGTTCACTTATTTCAGGATGACAACAATTTTATACTTCCATAGATGCGTTGCTTCGTCTGGTGGTTGTATCATCGGCACTGTTAAATGTGTGGTGTTTATGGTAGAAGGTGCCACGTGTTGTCATCTTCTCACAGCTACTTGAGTGTTGTAGTTCAGTCTAGACTTCGTCACGTTGGTCCTTTGTAGTCATATCGGATTACTTGTTGATGTGGTGTGATGCACAGTGGTTGTGAGGTGGTCCAATTCTTGATTTTACTGTCGTGACTAAGTGGCCTTGTTGAGCTAAAGTTGGAGAAAGACTGTGATCATAACGTTGCCCTATATTTTAAACATTTTTCTTTAATTTTCTTTATTGTTTGATTAAAAAAACTTCTTCAAAGTGTCGGTTTCAGAATTTGCGTTCGTTGTTCCTGTGGTTGATGGTTTGGACTTGTGGACGAATGGCTGCAGTCGATACGGACGTCAATTGGGAAGGATTAAGATGTTCACGTGTTTGATTTTGAGAATATTGACTGTTGAATTATTGAAAGTGAAATAATTTTCCTGGTTCCTTAATTGTTGGAAAAAGCGAATTAATAAAGATTTTGATGCCAGTTTTAACGTTGATATTGTTGCAGATTAACAAAGACCTGATTTGTGTGTTTAAAGATGACTGATCGTACATTATTGCTACCATTTCCTTCCTTAAAAAGAACATGGACGAGTAGACATGCACACACGAGTGTGTAACCTAACACGACTGTTTATATATACAGCGGTGTGCATTCACACACGAGTGTGCATATACAGGGGTGTACATACATACAGACATACAACGCAGTGTACATACACAGCAGTGTACGAACACAAGGATTGCGTTCCACTGCGAACACGCACGATTGTACCTGCATACATACATACACATACGTATACGGGTTTTCATTCTCAGAAGAAGAGCCACTCCATGTTGTTTGGCATTCCCCTGCCACGAATAAAGTTCTGTATTAACAACCTTCAACCTCATCGGCGTTCCCGGTCGGTAACGCTGTGGTGGATAAGAGCAATGTCCTTGTGGGAAGTCTCGTAGCCACCACAGCGGCCCACGAGGTCTCTGGACGGGTGCGAGGTGCTGGTAACACCTCCATATTCAATGCAGTTACCGTAACAAAAACACGTCCAAAATATAAAACACGTGCATAAATATTGAACACACACAAGAGTATACATACACACTGAAGACTAAATATGTATGATTGACTTTTTTCGGTACGTTATGTTAAACCACGCTTACAAGCTAAACCATTCAGATGATTACTCAAAGTTTATGACTTAAATTATAACATATCAACCTCGTTTTCTAGAAACACCCCGCTCAACACGAGTGTCCTTAAATATATTTATCAAACAAAGTCAGTACACTGTAAATTTGCACCTCTTAGTCAATATAAAACTCTTTATGTTGATAATTCAGACTGTGATTCGCTTTTAAATCCTGAAAATCTTGCATCAGTGTAGAGGACATTGCGGGGTGAATATTAGCAAATTAACAGGAAGCACAGAATTATCCATGGAGATGTACATCTTTATTCAAACGGAAGTGTACAATTATACAGTGGGATGTACATACATATTAAGGTTTAAGTACAATGTGCCAGATTAGCTAAGCTACGTTGATTGATATGCGGATTGTTAATGTAAAAAATTAACAATTGAATGCAAAGTCCATGATAGGCCAAATCGAGAACAAAGGATTTGGATGCTAGAGGGGAGTTATAAGGGGCTTAAAATCAGACCTCAAGACCATTTAGAGAGGAATTTTCCTGAGGATAGACGCTCGACTCATCGCTCTGCAGATTTCCCTTCTCCTGCGAGACTCAGCCTGGCGAGCACGATTGCTTGGCGACTGGTTGGCGACTTCGTGGCGATCTCTTTAGACGGGTTACAGGGTCATCGATACACCGTGCATCAACAAGTAAGTGTCTTTGTTAGTGGATAGCCAGGTAATCGCGTGTGTAGTCCGACTTACGAGACGTTACTTTGTCTCGGTTGGACGTTCGTGAAAGTTTGCTTTTTGGCGATTTGAGCCACACATCCACGCAGCATAGAGGGCGCCGTTAACTCTCAACAACACCCGCGACTGTTACTCTGCTCTGTAGAATCAGTCACATGGAGCAGATGAACTCTCCACAGTGCCAAGCACACACGGGCGAGAAGCCATTCCATTGTTCTGTGTGTGGGAAGGCATTTGCACAGAAATCAACTCTTAACACTCACAAGAGAAATCGCTGCTGGAGTGGCTGGAGGGTCAAAGTTTTGAGGACTTCTGTTAACTCTTGAAGTCCTGGAATGTGCATGTTTGTGTCTCTGTTAGATCAATCGATAAGGTACACATTATTACTTCCGTGATTTCCAGTACTCCAAGCTAGAGCGATGTTGTGAATGCTCTATGATGTTTTGGAATAAAATGGAATTCCTTTTAAGCTCCAGAAGTGTTCACTTATTTCAGGATGACAACAATTTTTTACTTCGATAGATGCGTTGCATCGTCTGGTGGTTGTATCATCGGGACTGTTAAATGTGTGGTGTTTATGGTAGAAGGTGCCACGTGTTGTCATCTTCTCACAGCTACTTGAGTGTTGTAGTTTATTCTAGACTTCGTCACGTTAAGGTGGTGCTTTGTAGTCATATCGGATTACTTGTTGATGTGGTGTGATGCACAGTGGTTGTGAGGTGGTCCAATTCCTGATTTTACTGTCGTGACTAAGTGGCCTTGTTGAGCTAAAGTTGGAGAAATACTGTGATCATAACGTTGCCCTATATTTTAAACATTTTCCTTTAATTTTCTTTATTGTTTGATAAAAAAAAACGTCTTCAAAGTGTCGGTTTCAGAATGTGCGTTCGTTGTTCCTGTGTTTGATGGCTTGGACTTGTGGACGAAAGACTTCAGTCGATAAGGACGTCAATTGGGAAGGATTAAGACGTTCACGTGTTTGATTTTGAGAATATTTTATGACTGTTGAATTATTGAAAGTGAAATAATTTTCCTGGTTCCTTAACTTGTTTGAAAAAGCGAATTAATAAAGATTTTGACGCGAGTTTTAACGTTGATATTGTTGCAGATTAATAAAGTCCTGATTTGTATTTAAAGATGACTGATCGTACATTATTGTTACCATATCCTTCCTTAAAAAGAACATGGACAAGTAGCCATGCACACACGAGTGTGCATCCCAACACGACTGTATATATATACAGCGGTGTGCATTCACACACGAGTGTGCATATACAGGGGTGTACATACATACAGACATACAACGCAGTGTACATACACAGCAGTGTACGAACACAAGGATTGCGTTCCACTGCGAACACGCACGATTGTACCTGCATACACATACACACACACATACGTATACGGGTTTTCATTCTCAGAAGAAGAGCCACTCCATGTTGTTTGGCATTCCCCTGCCACGAATAAACTTCTGTGTTAACAACCTTCAACTTCATCGGCGTTCCCGGTCGGTAACGCTGTGGTGGATAAGAGCAATGTCCTTGAGGGGAGTCTCGTAGCCACCACAGCGGCCCACGAGGTCTCTGGACCGGTGCGAGGTGCTGGTAACACCTCCATATTCAATGCAGTTACCGTAACAAAAACACGTCCAAAATATAAAACACGTGCATAAATATTGAACACACACAAGAGTATACATACACACTGAAGACTAAATATGTATGATTGACTTTTTTCGGTACGTTATGTTAAACCACGCTTACAAGCTAAACCATTCAGATGATTACTCAAAGTTTATGACTTAAATTATAACATATCAACCTCGTTTTCTAGAAACACCCCGCTCAACACGAGTGTCCTTAAATATATTTATCAAACAAAGTCAGTACACTGTAAATTTGCACCTCTTAGTCAATATAAAACTCTTTATGTTGATAATTCAGACTGTGATTCGCTTTTAAATCCTGAAAATCTTGCATCAGTGTAGAGGACATTGCGGGGTGAATATTAGCAAATTAACAGGAAGCACAGAATTATCCATGGAGATGTACATCTTTATTCAAACGGAAGCGTACAATTATGCAGTGGGATGTACATACTTATTAAGGTTTAAGTACAATGGGCCAGATTAGCTAAGCTACGTTTATTGATATGCGGATTGTTAATGTGAAAATTAACAATTGAATGCAAAGTCCATGATAGGCCAAATCGAGAAGAAAGGATTTGGATGCTAGAGGGGAGTTATAAGGGGCTTAAAATCAGACATCAAGATCATTTCGAGAGGGATTTTCCTGAGGATAGACGCTCGACTCCTCGCTCTGCAGATTTCCCTTCTCCTGCGAGCCACAGCCTGGCGAGCACGATTGCTTGGCGACTGGTTGGCGACTTTGCTTCGGGAGAGTTCGTGGCGATCTCTTTAGACGGGTTACAGGGTCATCGATACACCGTGCATCAACAAGTAAGTGTCTTTGTTAGTGGATAGCCAGGTAATCGCGTGTGTAGTCCGACTTACGAGACGTTACTTTGTCTCGGTTGGACGTTCGTGAAAGTTTGCTTTTTGGCGATTTGAGCCACACATCCACGCAGCATAGAGGGCGCCGTTAACTCTCAACAACACCCGCGACTGTTACTCTGCTCTGTAGAATCAGTCACATGGAGCAGATGAACTCTCCACAGTGCCAAGCACACACGGGCGAGAAGCCATTCCATTGTTCTGTGTGTGGGAAGGCATTTGCACAGAAATCAACTCTTAACACTCACAAGAGAAATCGCTGCTGGAGTGGCTGGAGGGTCAAAGTTTTGAGGACTTCTGTTAACTCTTGAAGTCCTGGAATGTGCATGTTTGTGTCTCTGTTAGATCAATCGATAAGGTACACATTATTACTTCCGTGATTTTCCAGTACTCCACGCTAGAGCGATGTTGTGAATGCTCTATGATGTGTTGGGATAAAAAAGAATTCCTTTTAAGCTCCAGAAGTGTTCACTTATTTCAGGATGACAACAATTTTTTACTTCGATAGATGCGTTGCATCGTCTGGTGGTTGTATCATCGGGACTGTTAAATGTGTGGTGTTTATGGTAGAAGGTGCCACGTGTTGTCATCTTCTCACAGCTACTTGAGTGTTGTAGTTTATTCTAGACTTCGTCACGTTAAGGTGGTGCTTTGTAGTCATATCGGATTACTTGTTGATGTGGTGTGATGCACAGTGGTTGTGAGGTGGTCCAATTCCTGATTTTACTGTCGTGACTAAGTGGCCTTGTTGAGCTAAAGTTGGAGAAATACTGTGATCATAACGTTGCCCTATATTTTAAACATTTTCCTTTAATTTTCTTTATTGTTTGATAAAAAAAAAACGTCTTCAAAGTGTCGGTTTCAGAATGTGCGTTCGTTGTTCCTGTGTTTGATGGCTTGGACTTGTGGACGAAAGACTTCAGTCGATAAGGACGTCAATTGGGAAGGATTAAGACGTTCACGTGTTTGATTTAGAGAATATTTTATGACTGTTGAATTATTGAAAGTGAAATAATTTTCCTGGTTCCTTAACTTGTTTGAAAAAGCGAATTAATAAAGATTTTGACGCGAGTTTTAACGTTGATATTGTTGCAGATTAATAAAGTCCTGATTTGTATTTAAAGATGACTGATCGTACATTATTGTTACCATATCCTTCCTTAAAAAGAACATGGACAAGTAGCCATGCACACACGAGTGTGCATCCCAACACGACTGTATATATATACAGCGGTGTGCATTCACACACGAGTGTGCATATACAGGGGTGTACATACATACAGACATACAACGCAGTGTACATACACAGCAGTGTACGAACACAAGGATTGCGTTCCACTGCGAACACGCACGATTGTACCTGCATACACATACACACACACATACGTATACGGGTTTTCATTCTCAGAAGAAGAGCCACTCCATGTTGTTTGGCATTCCCCTGCCACGAATAAACTTCTGTGTTAACAACCTTCAACTTCATCGGCGTTCCCGGTCGGTAACGCTGTGGTGGATAAGAGCAATGTCCTTGAGGGGAGTCTCGTAGCCACCACAGCGGCCCACGAGGTCTCTGGACCGGTGCGAGGTGCTGGTAACACCTCCATATTCAATGCAGTTACCGTAACAAAAACACGTCCAAAATATAAAACACGTGCATAAATATTGAACACACACAAGAGTATACATACACACTGAAGACTAAATATGTATGATTGACTTTTTTCGGTACGTTATGTTAAACCACGCTTACAAGCTAAACCATTCAGATGATTACTCAAAGTTTATGACTTAAATTATAACATATCAACCTCGTTTTCTAGAAACACCCCGCTCAACACGAGTGTCCTTAAATATATTTATCAAACAAAGTCAGTACACTGTAAATTTGCACCTCTTAGTCAATATAAAACTCTTTATGTTGATAATTCAGACTGTGATTCGCTTTTAAATCCTGAAAATCTTGCATCAGTGTAGAGGACATTGCGGGGTGAATATTAGCAAATTAACAGGAAGCACAGAATTATCCATGGAGATGTACATCTTTATTCAAACGGAAGCGTACAATTATGCAGTGGGATGTACATACTTATTAAGGTTTAAGTACAATGGGCCAGATTAGCTAAGCTACGTTTATTGATATGCGGATTGTTAATGTGAAAATTAACAATTGAATGCAAAGTCCATGATAGGCCAAATCGAGAAGAAAGGATTTGGATGCTAGAGGGGAGTTATAAGGGGCTTAAAATCAGACATCAAGATCATTTCGAGAGGGATTTTCCTGAGGATAGACGCTCGACTCATCGCACTGCAGATTTCCCTTCTCCTGCGAGACTCAGCCTGGCGAGCACGATTGCTTGGCGACTGGTTGGCGACTTTGCTTCGGGAGAGTTCGTGGCGATCTCTTTAGACGGGTTACAGGGTCATCGATACACCGTGCATCAACAAGTAAGTGTCTTTGTTAGTGGATAGCCAGGTAATCGCGTGTGTAGTCCGTCTTACGGGGCGTTACTTTGTCTCGGTTGGACGTTCGTGAGAGTTTGCTTTTTGGCGATTTGAGCCACACATCCACGCAGCATAGAGGGCACCGTTAACTCTCAACAACACCCGCGACTGTTACTCTGCTCTGTAGAATCAGTCACATGGAGCAGATGAACTCTTCACAGTGCCACGCACACACGGGCGAGAAGCCATTCCATTGTTCTGTGTGTGTGAAGGCATTTTCACGGAAATCAACTCTTAGCAGACCCAGAAAACACACACGGGCGAGAAGCCATTCAATTGCTCTGTGTGTGGGAAGGCATTTGCACAGAAATCACATCTTCAGAGTCACCAGAAAACACACACGGGCGAGAAGCCGTTCAAATGCTCTGTGTGTGGGAAGGAATTTTCACAGAAATCACATCTTCAGAGTCATCAGAAAACACACACGGGCGAGAAGCCATTCAAGTGTTCTGTGTGTGGGAAGGCATTTGCACGGAAAACAATTCTTCACAGTCACCAGAAAATTCACACGGGCGAGAAGCCATTCACTTGCTCTGTGTGTGGGAAGGCATTTGCATGGAAATCAAATCTTCACAGTCACCAGAAAACTCACACGGGATGCCTGGATGTAGTGGAGGTAATGAGTCCTGGCAACAATTACTCTTTCGACCTCATGCAGGTGGATGCTGAGAAATCGCTGCTGGAGTGGCTGGAGGGTCAAAGTTTTGAGGACTTCTGTTAACTCTTGAATTCCTGGAATGTGCATGTTTGTGTCTCTGTTAGATCAATCGATAAGGTACACATTATTACTACCGTGATTTCCAGTACTCCAAGCTAGAGGGATGTTGTGAATGCTCTATGATGTGTTGGGATAAAAAGGAATTCCTTTTAAGCTTCAGAAGTGTTCGCTTATTTCAGGATGACAACAATTTTATACTTCCATAGATGCGTTGCTTCGTCTGGTGGTTGTATCATCGGGACTGTTAAATGTGTGGTGTTTATGGTAGAAGGTGCCACGTGTTGTCATCTTCTCACAGCTACTTGAGTGTTGTAGTTTATTCTAGACTTCGTCACGTTAAGGTGGTGCTTTGTAGTCATATCGGATTACTTGTTGATGTTGTGTGATGCACAGTGGTTGTGAGGTGGTCCAATTCCTGATTTTACTGTCGTGACTAAGTGGCCTTGTTGAGCTAAAGTTGGAGAATGACTGTGATCATAACGTTGCCCTATATTTTAAACATTTTTCTTAATTTTTAGTCATTGTTTAATAAAAAAAACTTCTTCAAAGTGTCGGTTTCAGAATGTGCGTTCGTTGTTCCTGTGTTTGATGGCTTGGACTTGTGGACGAATGGCTTCAGTCGATATAGACGTCAATTGGGAAGGAGTAAGACGTTCACGTGTTTGATTTTGAGAATATTTTATGACTTTTGAATTAATTAAAGTAAAATTATTTTCATAGTTCCTTAACTGTTTGAAAAAGCGAATTAATAAAGATTAATAAAGACCTGATTTGTATTCTTAAAGATGACTGATCGTACATTATTGCTACCATTTCCTTCCTTAAAAAGAACATGGACAAGTAGCCATGCACACACGAGTGTACATTCTAACACGACTGTATATATATACAGCGGTGTGCATTCACGCACGAGTGTGCATATACAGGGGTGTACATACATACTTTGAGATGACTACTCAAAGTTTATGACGGAAATTATAACATAACATCCTCGTTTTCTTGAAACACCTCGCTCAACACGAGTGTCCTTCAAGATATTTATGAAACAAAGTCAGTACACTGTAATTTTGCACCTCGATGTCCAAATCAAACTGGACAACAGCATTTTGATTCTTTAGACTATGTGTCGTTGTTTAATCCTTTAAACTTGCAGCAGTGTAGAGGACATTGCGGGGTGAATATTAGCAAATCAACAGGAAGCACGGAATTATGCATGGAGATGTACATTTTATTCAAACGGAAGCGTACAATTATGCAGTGGGATGTACATACTTATTAAGGTTTAAGTACAATGGCCAGATTAGCTAAGCTTTGTTGATTTATATGCGGATTGTAAATGTTACAAATCTACAATTGAATGCAAAGTCCATGATAGGCCAAATCGAGAACAAAGGATTTGGATGCTAGAGGTGAGTTATAAGGTGCTTAAAATCAGACCTCAAGATCATTTGGAGAGGAATTTTTCTGAGGATAGACGCTCGACTCCTCGCTCTGCAGATTACCCTTCTCCTGCGAGACCCAGTCTGGCGAGCACGATTGCTTGGCGACTGGTTGGCGACTTTGCTTCGGGAGAGTTCGTGGCGATCTCTTTAGACGGGTTACAGGGTCATCGATACACCGTGCATCAACAAGTAAGTGTCTTTGTTAGTGGATAACCTGGTAATCGCGTGTGTAGTCCGTCTTACGAGACGTTACTTTGTCTCGGTTGGACGTTCGTGAGAGTTTGCTTGTTGGCGATTTGAGCCACGCAACTTAGAGGGCGCCGTTAACTCTCAACAACACCCGCGACTTTTACTCTGCTCTGTAGAATCAGTCACATGGAGCAGATGAACTCTCCACAGTGCCACGGATACACGGGCGAGAAGCCGTTCAATTGTTCTGTGTGTGGGAAGGCATTTGCACAGAAATCAAATCTTAACACTCACAAGAAAACACACACGGGCGAGAAGCCATTCAAGTGCTCTGTGTGTGGGAATGCATTTGTACAGAAATCAAATCTTAACACTCACAAGAAAATACACACGGGCGAGAAGCCATTCAAGTGCTCTGTGTGTGGGAAGGCATTTGCACAGAAATCAAATCTTAACACTCACAAGAAAATACACACGGGTGAGAAGTCATTCAAGTGCTCTGTCTGTGGGAAGGCATTTGCATAGAAATCAAATCTTAACACTCACAAGAAAACACACACGGGCGAGAAGCCATTCAAGTGCTCTGTGTGTGGGAAGGCATTTGCGGATAAATCAGCTCTTAACAAATACCAGAAAACACAAACGGGCGAGAAGCCGTTCAATTGCTCTGTGTGTGGGAAGGCATTTGCACAGGAATCACATCTTCAGAGTCACCAGAAAACACACACGGGTGATAAGCCATTCAGGTGCTATGTGTGTGGGAAGGAATTTTCAAAGAAATCACATCTTCAGAGTCACCAGAAAACTCACACGGGCGAGAAGCCATTCACTTGCTCTGCGTGTGGGAAGGCATTTGCATGGAAATCAAATCTTCACAGTCACCAGAAAACTCACACAGGATGCCTGGATGTAGTGGAGGTAATGAGTCCTGGCAACAATTACTCTTTCGACCTCATGCAGGTGGATGCTGAGAAATCGCTGCTGGAGTGGCTGGAGGGTCAAAGTTTTGAGGACTTCTGTTAACTCTTGAAGTCCTGGAATGTGCATGATTGTGTCTCTATTAGATCAATCAATAAGGTACACATTATTACTTCCGTGATTTCCAGTACTCCAAGCTAGAGTGATGTTGTGAATGCTCTATGATGTGTTCGATAAAAAGGAATTCCTTTTAAGCTTCAGAAGTGTTCACTTATTTCAGGATGACAACAATTTTATACTTCCATAGATGCGTTGCTTCGTCTGGTGGTTGTATAATCGGCACTGTTAAATGTGTGGTGTTTATGGTAGAAGGTGCCACGTGTTGTCATCTTCTCACAGCTACTTGAGTGTTGAAGTTCCTTCTAGACTGCGTCACGTTAAGGTGGTGCTTTGTAGTCATATCGGATTACTTGTTGATGTGGTGTGATGCACAGTGGTTGTGAGGTGGTCCATTCCTGATTTCACCCTCGTGACTAAGTGGCATTGTTGAGCTAAAGTTGGAGAAAGACTGTGATCATAACGTTGCCCTATATTTTTAACATTTTTCTTTAATTTTCAAAGTGTCGGTTTCAGAATTTGCGTTCGTTGTTCCTGTGTTTGATGGCTTGGACTTGTGGACGAATGGCTTCAGTCAATAAGGACGTCAATTGGGAAGGATTAAGATGTTCACGTGTTTGATTTTGAGAATATTTTATGACTGTTGAATTAATGAAAGTTTAATTATTTTCATAGTACCTTAACTGTTTGAAAAAGCGAATTAATAAAGATTCATAAAGACCTGATTTGTGATCTTAAAGTTGACTGATCGTACATTATTGCTACCATTTCCTTCCTTAAAAATAACATTTCCGAGTAGACATTCACACAAGAGTGTGCATCCTAACACGACTGTTTATATATACAGCGGTGTGCATTCACACACGAGTGTGCATATACAGGGGTGTACATACATACAGACATACAACGCAGTGTACATACACAGCAGTGTACGAACACAAGGATTGCGTTCCACTGCGAACACGCACGATTGTACCTGCATACATACACACACACACGATACGTATACGGGTTTTCATTCTCAGAAGAAGAGCCACTCCATGTTGTTTGGCATTCCCCTGCCACGAATAAAGTTCTGTATTAACAACCTTCAACTTCATCGGCGTTCCCGGTCGGTAACGCTGTGGTGGATAAGAGCAATGTCCTTGAGGGAAGTCTCGTAGCCACCACAGCGGCCCACGAGGTCTCTGGACGGGTGCGAGGTGCTGGTAACACCTCCATATTCAATGCAGTTACCGTAACAAAAACACGTCCAAAATATAAAACACGTGCATAAATATTGAGCACATGCACAAGAGTATACATACACACTGAAGACTAAATATGGATGATTGATGTTTTTTTGCGGTACGTTATGTTAAACCACGCTTACAAGCAAATCTATTCCGCTGATTACTCAAAGTTTATGACTTAAATTATAACATATCAACCTCGTTTTCTAGAAACACCCCGCTCAACACGAGTGTCCTTAAAAATATTTATGAAACAAAGTCAGTACAGTGTAAATTTGCACCTCTTAGTCCAAATAAAACTCTTTATGTTGATGATTCAGACTGTGTATCGCTTTTAAATCCTGATAATCTTGCAGCATTGTAGAGGACATTGCGGGGTGAATATTAGCAAATTAACAGGAAGCACAGAATAATGCTTGGAGATGTACATCTTTATTCAAACGGAAGTGTACAATTATGCAGTGGGATGTACATACTTATTAAGGTTTAAGTACAATGTGCCAGATTAGCTAAGCTATGTTGATTGGATTGTAAATGTTACAAATCTACAATTGAATGCAAAGTCCATGATAGGCCAAGTCCAGAACAAAGGATTTGGATGCGAGAGGGGAGTTATAAGGGGCTTAAAATCAGACCTCAAGACCATTTGGAGAGGAATTTTCCTGAGGATAGACGCTCGACTCATCGCTCTGCAGATTTCCCTTCTCCTGCGAGACTCAGCCTGGCGAGCACGATTGCTTGGCGACTGGTTGGCGACTTTGCTTCGGGAGAGTTCGTGGCGATCTCTTTAGACGGGTTACAGGGACATCGATACACCGTACATCAATAAGTAAGTGTCTTTGTTAGTGGATAGCCAGGTAATCGCGTGTGTAGTCCGTCTTATGAGACGTTACTGTGTCTCGGTTGGACGTTCGTGAGCGTTTGCTTTTTGGCGATTTGAGCCACACATCCACGCAGCATAGAGGGCACCGCCATCTCTCAACAACACCCGCGACTGTTTCTCTGCTCTGTAGAATCAGTCACATGGAGCAGATGCACTCTCCACAGTGCCAAGCCCAGACGGGCGAGAAGCCGTTCAATTGCTCATTGTGTGGGAAGGCATTTGCAAGGAAAACAATTCTTAACAGACACCAGAAAACACACACGGGCGAGAAGCCATTCAATTGTTCTGTTTGTGGGAAGGCATTTGCAGAGAAATCATCTCTTAACAGACACCAGAAAATACACACTGGTGAGAAGTCAGTCAAGTGCTCTGTGTGTGGGAAGGCATTTGCACAGAAATCACATCTTCACAGTCACCAGAAAACACACACGGGCGAGAAGCCATTCAAGTGCTCCTTGTGTGGGAAGAAATTTTCACGGAAAACAATTCTTAACAGACACCAGAAAACACACACGGGTGAGAAGCCATTCAATTGTTCTGTGTGTGGGAAGGCATTTGCAGAGAAATCATCTCTTAACAGACACCATAAAACACACACGGGCGAGAAGTCATTCAAGTGCTCTGTGTGTGGGAATGCATTTGTACAGAAATCAAATCTTAACACTCACAAGAAAATACACACGGGCGAGAAGCCATTCAAGTGCTCTGTGTGTGGGAAGGCATTTGCACAGAAATCAAATCTTAACACTCACAAGAAAACACACACGGGCGAGAAGCCATTCAAGTGCTCTGTGTGTGGGAAGGCATTTGTTCTCCGTTGGAGAGGACACGGTCATCACCCCGAAACAAACATGCGAAGATCTGCAATGAGAGGGAAGTGAAATCAAAAGTTGAAATGCAAAGTGCTGCAGTGAGTCCTGAACAAAATGAATATTTCGACCCTATACAGGTGAATCCTGAGAGATGCCTGGATGTAGTGGATGTAATGACTCCTGGCAACAATTCCTCTTTCGACCTCATGCAGTTGGATCCTGAGAAATTGCTGGATGTAATGAGCCCTGACCACAATTCCTCTTTCGACCCCATGCAGGTGGATACTGAGAAATGGCTGCTGGAGTGGCTGGAGGGTCAAAGTATTGAGTACTTCTGTTAACTCTTGAAGTCCTGGAATGTGCACGTTTGTGTCTCTGTTAGATCAATCAATAAAGTACACATTATTACTTCCGTGATTTCCAGTGCTCCAAGCTAGAGCGATGTTGTGAATGCTCTATGATGTGTTGGGATAAAAAGGAATTCCTTTTCAGCTCCAGAAGTGTTCACTTATTTCAGGATGACAACAATTTTATACTTCCATAGATGCGTTGCTTCGTCTGGTGGTTGTATAATCGGCACTGTTAAATGTGTGGTGTTTATGGTAGAAGGTGCCACGTGTTGTCATCTTCTCACAGCTACTTGAGTGTTGAAGTTCCTTCTAGACTGCGTCACGTTAAGGTGGTGCTTTGTAGTCATATCGGATTACTTGTTGATGTGGTGTGATGCACAGTGGTTGTGAGGTGGTCCATTCCTGATTTCACCCTCGTGACTAAGTGGCATTGTTGAGCTAAAGTTGGAGAAAGACTGTGATCATAACGTTGCCCTATATTTTTAACATTTTTCTTTAATTTTCAAAGTGTCGGTTTCAGAATTTGCGTTCGTTGTTCCTGTGTTTGATGGCTTGGACTTGTGGACGAATGGCTTCAGTCAATAAGGACGTCAATTGGGAAGGATTAAGATGTTCACGTGTTTGATTTTGAGAATATTTTATGACTGTTGAATTAATGAAAGTTTAATTATTTTCATAGTACCTTAACTGTTTGAAAAAGCGAATTAATAAAGATTCATAAAGACCTGATTTGTGATCTTAAAGTTGACTGATCGTACATTATTGCTACCATTTCCTTCCTTAAAAATAACATTTCCGAGTAGACATTCACACAAGAGTGTGCATCCTAACACGACTGTTTATATATACAGCGGTGTGCATTCACACACGAGTGTGCATATACAGGGGTGTACATACATACAGACATACAACGCAGTGTACATACACAGCAGTGTACGAACACAAGGATTGCGTTCCACTGCGAACACGCACGATTGTACCTGCATACATACACACACACACGATACGTATACGGGTTTTCATTCTCAGAAGAAGAGCCACTCCATGTTGTTTGGCATTCCCCTGCCACGAATAAAGTTCTGTATTAACAACCTTCAACTTCATCGGCGTTCCCGGTCGGTAACGCTGTGGTGGATAAGAGCAATGTCCTTGAGGGAAGTCTCGTAGCCACCACAGCGGCCCACGAGGTCTCTGGACGGGTGCGAGGTGCTGGTAACACCTCCATATTCAATGCAGTTACCGTAACAAAAACACGTCCAAAATATAAAACACGTGCATAAATATTGAGCACATGCACAAGAGTATACATACACACTGAAGACTAAATATGGATGATTGATGTTTTTTTGCGGTACGTTATGTTAAACCACGCTTACAAGCAAATCTATTCCGCTGATTACTCAAAGTTTATGACTTAAATTATAACATATCAACCTCGTTTTCTAGAAACACCCCGCTCAACACGAGTGTCCTTAAAAATATTTATGAAACAAAGTCAGTACAGTGTAAATTTGCACCTCTTAGTCCAAATAAAACTCTTTATGTTGATGATTCAGACTGTGTATCGCTTTTAAATCCTGATAATCTTGCAGCATTGTAGAGGACATTGCGGGGTGAATATTAGCAAATTAACAGGAAGCACAGAATAATGCTTGGAGATGTACATCTTTATTCAAACGGAAGTGTACAATTATGCAGTGGGATGTACATACTTATTAAGGTTTAAGTACAATGTGCCAGATTAGCTAAGCTATGTTGATTGGATTGTAAATGTTACAAATCTACAATTGAATGCAAAGTCCATGATAGGCCAAGTCCAGAACAAAGGATTTGGATGCGAGAGGGGAGTTATAAGGGGCTTAAAATCAGACCTCAAGACCATTTGGAGAGGAATTTTCCTGAGGATAGACGCTCGACTCATCGCTCTGCAGATTTCCCTTCTCCTGCGAGACTCAGCCTGGCGAGCACGATTGCTTGGCGACTGGTTGGCGACTTTGCTTCGGGAGAGTTCGTGGCGATCTCTTTAGACGGGTTACAGGGACATCGATACACCGTACATCAATAAGTAAGTGTCTTTGTTAGTGGATAGCCAGGTAATCGCGTGTGTAGTCCGTCTTATGAGACGTTACTGTGTCTCGGTTGGACGTTCGTGAGCGTTTGCTTTTTGGCGATTTGAGCCACACATCCACGCAGCATAGAGGGCACCGCCATCTCTCAACAACACCCGCGACTGTTTCTCTGCTCTGTAGAATCAGTCACATGGAGCAGATGCACTCTCCACAGTGCCAAGCCCAGACGGGCGAGAAGCCGTTCAATTGCTCATTGTGTGGGAAGGCATTTGCAAGGAAAACAATTCTTAACAGACACCAGAAAACACACACGGGCGAGAAGCCATTCAATTGTTCTGTTTGTGGGAAGGCATTTGCAGAGAAATCATCTCTTAACAGACACCAGAAAATACACACTGGTGAGAAGTCAGTCAAGTGCTCTGTGTGTGGGAAGGCATTTGCACAGAAATCACATCTTCACAGTCACCAGAAAACACACACGGGCGAGAAGCCATTCAAGTGCTCCTTGTGTGGGAAGAAATTTTCACGGAAAACAATTCTTAACAGACACCAGAAAACACACACGGGTGAGAAGCCATTCAATTGTTCTGTGTGTGGGAAGGCATTTGCAGAGAAATCATCTCTTAACAGACACCATAAAACACACACGGGCGAGAAGTCATTCAAGTGCTCTGTGTGTGGGAATGCATTTGTACAGAAATCAAATCTTAACACTCACAAGAAAATACACACGGGCGAGAAGCCATTCAAGTGCTCTGTGTGTGGGAAGGCATTTGCACAGAAATCAAATCTTAACACTCACAAGAAAACACACACGGGCGAGAAGCCATTCAAGTGCTCTGTGTGTGGGAAGGCATTTGTTCTCCGTTGGAGAGGACACGGTCATCACCCCGAAACAAACATGCGAAGATCTGCAATGAGAGGGAAGTGAAATCAAAAGTTGAAATGCAAAGTGCTGCAGTGAGTCCTGAACAAAATGAATATTTCGACCCTATACAGGTGAATCCTGAGAGATGCCTGGATGTAGTGGATGTAATGACTCCTGGCAACAATTCCTCTTTCGACCTCATGCAGTTGGATCCTGAGAAATTGCTGGATGTAATGAGCCCTGACCACAATTCCTCTTTCGACCCCATGCAGGTGGATACTGAGAAATGGCTGCTGGAGTGGCTGGAGGGTCAAAGTATTGAGTACTTCTGTTAACTCTTGAAGTCCTGGAATGTGCACGTTTGTGTCTCTGTTAGATCAATCAATAAAGTACACATTATTACTTCCGTGATTTCCAGTGCTCCAAGCTAGAGCGATGTTGTGAATGCTCTATGATGTGTTGGGATAAAAAGGAATTCCTTTTCAGCTCCAGAAGTGTTCACTTATTTCAGGATGACAACAATTTTATACTTCCATAGATGCGTTGCTTCGTCCGGTGGTTGTAACATCGGGACTGTTAAATGTGTGGTGTTTATGGTAGAAGGTGCCACGTGTTGTCATCTTCTCACAGCTACTTGAGTGTTGAAGTTCCTTCTAGACTGCGTCACGTTAAGGTGGTGCTTTGTAGTCATATCGGATTACTTGTTGATGTGGTGTGATGCACAGTGGTTGTGAGGTGGTCCATTCCTGATTTCACCCTCGTGACTAAGTGGCATTGTTGAGCTAAAGTTGGAGAAAGACTGTGATCATAACGTTGCCCTATATTTTTAACATTTTTCTTTAATTTTCAAAGTGTCGGTTTCAGAATTTGCGTTCGTTGTTCCTGTGTTTGATGGCTTGGACTTGTGGACGAATGGCTTCAGTCAATAAGGACGTCAATTGGGAAGGATTAAGATGTTCACGTGTTTGATTTTGAGAATATTTTATGACTGTTGAATTAATGAAAGTTTAATTATTTTCATAGTACCTTAACTGTTTGAAAAAGCGAATTAATAAAGATTCATAAAGACCTGATTTGTGATCTTAAAGTTGACTGATCGTACATTATTGCTACCATTTCCTTCCTTAAAAATAACATTTCCGAGTAGACATTCACACAAGAGTGTGCATCCTAACACGACTGTTTATATATACAGCGGTGTGCATTCACACACGAGTGTGCATATACAGGGGTGTACATACATACAGACATACAACGCAGTGTACATACACAGCAGTGTACGAACACAAGGATTGCGTTCCACTGCGAACACGCACGATTGTACCTGCATACATACACACACACATACGTATACGGGTTTTCATTCTCAGAAGAAGAGCCACTCCATGTTGTTTGGCATTCCCCTGCCACGAATAAAGTTCTGTATTAACAACCTTCAACCTCATCGGCGTTCCCGGTCGGTAACGCTGTGGTGGATAAGAGCAATGTCCTTGAGGGAAGTCTCGTAGCCACCACAGCGGCCCACGAGGTCTCTGGACGGGTGCGAGGTGCTGGTAACACCTCCATATTCAATGCAGTTACCGTAACAAAAACACGTCCAAAATATAAAACACGTGCATAAATATTGAACACATACACAAGAGTATACATACACACTGAAGACTAAATATGGATGATTGATGTTTTTTTGCGGTACGTTATGTTAAACCACGCTTACAAGCTAAACCATTCAGATGATTACTCAAAGTTTATGACGGAAATTATAACATAACATCCTCGTTTTCTAGAAACACCCCGCTCAACACGAGTGTCCTTAAATATATTTACGAAACAAAGTGAGTACAGTGTAAATTTGCACCTCTTAGTCCAAATAAAACTCTTTATGTTAATAATTCAGACTGTGATTCGCTTTTAAATCCTGATAATCTTGCAGCAGTGTAGAGGACATTGCGGGGTGAATATTAGCAAATTAACAGGAAGCACAGAATAATGCTTGGAGATGTACATCTTTATTCAAACGGAAGTGTACAATTATGCAGTGGGATGTACATACTTATTAAGGTTTAAGTACAATGGCCAGATTAGCTAAGCTATGTTGATTGATATGCCGATTGTTAATGTAAAAATTAACAATTGAATGCAAAGTCCATGATAGGCCAAATCGAGAACAAAGGATTTGGATGCTAGAGGGGAGTTATAAGGGGCTGAAAATCAGACCTCAAGATCATTTCGAGAGGAATTTTCCTGAGGATAGACGCTCGACTCATCGCTCTGCAGATTACCCTTCTCCTGCGAGACTCAGCCTGGCGAGCACGATTGCTTGGCGACTGGTTGGCGACTTTGCTTCGGGAGAGTTCGTGGCGATCTCTTCAGACGGGTTACAGGGTCATCGATACGCCGTGCATCAACAAGTAAGTGTCTTTGTTAGTGGATAACCTGGTAATCGCGTGTGTAGTCCGTCTTACGGGGCGTTACTTTGTCTCGGTTGGACGTTCGTGAGAGTTTGCTTTTGGCGATTTGAGCCACACATCCACGCAGCATAGAGGGCACCGTCATCTCTCAACAACATCCGCGCCTTTTACTCTGCTCTGTAGAATCAGTCACATGGAGCAGATGAACTCTCCACAGTGCCATGCCCACACGGGCGAGAAGCCATTCCATTGTTCTGTGTGTGTGAAGGCATTTTCACGGAAATCAACTCTTAGCAGACACCAGAAAACACACACGGGCGAGAAGCCGTTCAATTGCTCTGTGTGTGGGAAGGAATTTTCACAGAAATCACATCTTCAGAGTCACCAGAAAACACACACGGGCGAGAAGCCGTTCAATTGCTCAGTGTGTGGGAAGGCATTTGCACAGAATTCACATCTTCAGAGTCATCAGAAAACACACACGGGCGAGAAGCCATTCAAGTGTTCTGTGTGTGGGAAGGCATTTGCACGGAAAACAATTCTTCACAGTCACCAGAAAACTCACACGGGCGAGAAGCCATTCACTTGCTCTGCGTGTGGGAAGGCATTTGCATGGAAATCAAATCTTCACAGTCACCAGAAAACTCACACAGGATGCCTGGATGTAGTGGAGGTAATGAGTCCTGGCAACAATTACTCTTTCGACCTCATGCAGGTGGATGCTGAGAAATCGCTGCTGGAGTGGCTGGAGGGTCAAAGTTTTGAGGACTTCTGTTAACTCTTGAAGTCCTGGAATGTGCATGTTTGTGTCTCTGTAGATCAATCGATAAGGTACACATTATTACTTCCGTGATTTCCAGTACTCCAAGCTAGAGTGATGTTGTGAATGCTCTATGATGTGTTCAGAAAAAAGTATTCCTATTAAGTTCCAGAAGTGTTCACTTATTTCAGGATGACAACAATTTTATACTTCCATAGATGCGTTGCTTCGTCTGGTGGTTGTATCATCGGGACTGTTAAATGTGTGGTGTTTATGGTAGAAGGTGCCACGTGTTGTCATCTTCTCACAGCTACTTGAGAGTTGTAGTTTATTCTAGACTTCGTCACGTTAAGGTGGTGCTTTGTAGTCAAATCGGATTACTTGTTGATGTGGTGTGATGCACAGTGGTTGTGAGGTGGTACAATTCCTGATTTTACTGTCGTGACTAAGTGGCCTTGTTGAGCTAAAGTTGGAGAAAGACTGTGATCATAACGTTGCCCTATATTTTAAACATTTTTCTTTAATTTTCTTTATTGTTTAATAAAATAATAACTACTTCAAAGTGTCGGTTTCAGAATGTGCGTTCGTTGTTCCTGTGTTTGATGGCTTGGACTTGTGGACGAATGGCTTCAGTCAATAAGGACGTCAATTGGGAAGGATTAAGACGTTCACGTGTTTGATTTTGAGAATATTTTATGACTGTTGAATTAATGAAAGTGAAATAATTTTCCTGGTTCCTTAACTTGTTTGAAAAAGCGAATTAATAAAGATTTCGATGCGAGTTTTAACGTTGATATTGTTGCAGATTAATAAAGACCTGATTTGTTTGAAAAGATGACTGATCGTACATTATTGCTACCATATCCTTCCTTAAAAAGAACATGGACGAGTAGACATTCACACACGAGTGTGCATCCTAACACGACAGTTTATATATAAAAATTAACAATTGAATGCAAAGTCCATGATAGGCCAAATCGAGAACAAAGGATTTGGATGCTAGAGGGGAGTTATAAGGGGCTGAAAATCAGACCTCAAGATCATTTCGAGAGGAATTTTTCTGAGGATAGACGCTCGACTCATCGCTCTGCAGATTACCCTTCTCCTGCGAGACTCAGCCTGGCGAGCACGATTGCTTGGCGACTGGTTGGCGACTTTGCTTCGGGAGAGTTCGTGGCGATCTCTTTAGACGGGTTACAGGGTCATCGATACACCGTGCATCAACAAGTAAGTGTCTTTGTTAGTGGATAACCTGGTAATCGCGTGTGTAGTCCGTCTTACGGGGCGTTACTGTGTCTCAGTTGGACGTTCGTGAGAATTTGCTTTGTGGCGATTTGAGCCATGCAGCTTAGAGGGCGCCGTTAACTCTCAACAACACCCGCGACTGTTACTCTGCTCTGAAGAATCAGTCACATGGAGCAGATGAACTCTCCACAGTGCCAAGCCCACACGAGCGAGAAGCCATTCCATTGTTCTGTGTGTGTGAAGGCATTTTCACGGAAATCAACTCTTAGCAGACACCAGAAAACACACGGGCGAGAAGTCATTCAATTGCTCTGTGTGTGGGAAGGCATTTGCACTGAAATCACATCTTCAGAGTCACCACAAAACACACACGGGCGAGAAGCCATTCAATTGCTCTGTGTGTGGGAAGGCATTTGCACAGAAATCAAATCTTAACACTCACAAGAAAACACACACGGGTGAGAAGCCATTTAATTGTTTTCCGTTGGAAAGGACACGGTCATCACCCCGAAACAAACATGCGAAGATCCGCAATGAGAGTGAAGTGAAATCAAAAGGTGAAATGCAAAGTGCTGCAGTGAGTCCTGAACAAAATGCATCTGTCGACCCTATTCAGGTGAATCCTGAGAGATGCCTGGATGTAGTGGATGTAATGACTCCTGGCAACAATTCCTCTTTCGACTTCATGCAGTTGGATCCTGAGAGATTGCTGGATGTAATGAGCCCTGACCACAATTCCTCTTTCGACCCCATGCAGGTGGATACTGAGAAATTGCTGCTGGAGTGGCTGGAGGGTCAAAGTATTGAGTACTTCTGTTAACTCTTGAAGTCCTGGAATGTGCATGTTTGTGTCTCTGTAGATCAATCGATAAGGTACACATTATTACTTCCGTGATTTCCAGTACTCCAAGCTAGAGTGATGTTGTGAATGCTCTATGATGTGTTCAGAAAAAAGTATTCCTATTAAGTTCCAGAAGTGTTCACTTATTTCAGGATGACAACAATTTTATACTTCCATAGATGCGTTGCTTCGTCTGGTGGTTGTATCATCGGGACTGTTAAATGTGTGGTGTTTATGGTAGAAGGTGCCACGTGTTGTCATCTTCTCACAGCTACTTGAGAGTTGTAGTTTATTCTAGACTTCGTCACGTTAAGGTGGTGCTTTGTAGTCAAATCGGATTACTTGTTGATGTGGTGTGATGCACAGTGGTTGTGAGGTGGTACAATTCCTGATTTTACTGTCGTGACTAAGTGGCCTTGTTGAGCTAAAGTTGGAGAAAGACTGTGATCATAACGTTGCCCTACATTTTAAACATTTTTCTTTAATTTTCTTTATTGTTTAATAAAATAATAACTACTTCAAAGTGTCGGTTTCAGAATGTGCGTTCGTTGTTCCTGTGTTTGATGGCTTGGACTTGTGGACGAATGGCTTCAGTCAATAAGGACGTCAATTGGGAAGGATTAAGACGTTCACGTGTTTGATTTTGAGAATATTTTATGACTGTTGAATTAATGAAAGTGAAATAATTTTCCTGGTTCCTTAACTTGTTTGAAAAAGCGAATTAATAAAGATTTCGATGCGAGTTTTAACGTTGATATTGTTGCAGATTAATAAAGACCTGATTTGTTTGAAAAGATGACTGATCGTACATTATTGCTACCATATCCTTCCTTAAAAAGAACATGGACGAGTAGACATTCACACACGAGTGTGCATCCTAACACGACAGTTTATATATACAGCGGTGTGCATTCACACACGAGTGTGCATATACAGGGGTGTACATACATACAGACATACAACGCAGTGTACATACACAGCAGTGTACGAACACAAGGATTGCGTTCCACTGCGAACACGCACGATTGTACCTGCATACATACACACACACATACGTATACGGGTTTTCATTCTCAGAAGAAGAGCCACTCCATGTTGTTTGGCATTCCCCTGCCACGAATAAAGTTCTGTATTAACAACCTTGTACTTCGTCGGCGTTCCCGGTCGGTAACGCTGTGGTGGATAAGAGCAATGTCCTTGAGGGAAGTCTCGTAGCCACCACAGCGGCCCACGAGGTCTCTGGACGGGTGCGAGGTGCTGGTAACACCTCCATATTCAATGCAGTTACCGTAACAAAAACACGTCCAAAATATAAAACACGTGCATAAATATTGAGCACATACACAAGAGTATACATACACACTGAAGACTAAATATGGATGATTGATTTTTTTGCGGTACGTTATGTTAAACCACGCTTACAAGCTAAACCATTCAGATGATTACTCAAAGTTTATGACGGAAATTATAACATAACATCCTCGTTTTCTAGAAACACCCCGCTCAACACGAGTGTCCTTAAATATATTTACGAAACAAAGTGAGTACAGTGTAAATTTGCACCTCTTAGTCCAAATAAAACTCTTTATGTTAATAATTCAGACTGTGATTCGCTTTTAAATCCTGATAATCTTGCAGCAGTGTAGAGGACATTGCGGGGTGAATATTAGCAAATTAACAGGAAGCACAGAATAATGCTTGGAGATGTACATCTTTATTCAAACGGAAGTGTACAATTATGCAGTGGGATGTACATACTTATTAAGGTTTAAGTACAATGGCCAGATTAGCTAAGCTATGTTGATTTATATGCCGATTGTTAATGTAAAAATTAACAATTGAATGCAAAGTCCATGATAGGCCAAATCGAGAACAAAGGATTTGGATGCTAGAGGGGAGTTATAAGGGGCTGAAAATCAGACCTCAAGATCATTTCGAGAGGAATTTTCCTGAGGATAGACGCTCGACTCATCGCTCTGCAGATTACCCTTCTCCTGCGAGACTCAGCCTGGCGAGCACGATTGCTTGGCGACTGGTTGGCGACTTTGCTTCGGGAGAGTTCGTGGCGATCTCTTCAGACGGGTTACAGGGTCATCGATACGCCGTGCATCAACAAGTAAGTGTCTTTGTTAGTGGATAACCTGGTAATCGCGTGTGTAGTCCGTCTTACGGGGCGTTACTTTGTCTCGGTTGGACGTTCGTGAGAGTTTGCTTTTGGCGATTTGAGCCACACATCCACGCAGCATAGAGGGCACCGTCATCTCTCAACAACATCCGCGCCTTTTACTCTGCTCTGTAGAATCAGTCACATGGAGCAGATGAACTCTCCACAGTGCCATGCCCACACGGGCGAGAAGCCATTCCATTGTTCTGTGTGTGTGAAGGCATTTTCACGGAAATCAACTCTTAGCAGACACCAGAAAACACACACGGGCGAGAAGCCGTTCAATTGCTCTGTGTGTGGGAAGGAATTTTCACAGAAATCACATCTTCAGAGTCACCAGAAAACACACACGGGCGAGAAGCCGTTCAATTGCTCAGTGTGTGGGAAGGCATTTGCACAGAATTCACATCTTCAGAGTCATCAGAAAACACACACGGGCGAGAAGCCATTCAAGTGTTCTGTGTGTGGGAAGGCATTTGCACGGAAAACAATTCTTCACAGTCACCAGAAAACTCACACGGGCGAGAAGCCATTCACTTGCTCTGCGTGTGGGAAGGCATTTGCATGGAAATCAAATCTTCACAGTCACCAGAAAACTCACACAGGATGCCTGGATGTAGTGGAGGTAATGAGTCCTGGCAACAATTACTCTTTCGACCTCATGCAGGTGGATGCTGAGAAATCGCTGCTGGAGTGGCTGGAGGGTCAAAGTTTTGAGGACTTCTGTTAACTCTTGAAGTCCTGGAATGTGCATGTTTGTGTCTCTGTAGATCAATCGATAAGGTACACATTATTACTTCCGTGATTTCCAGTACTCCAAGCTAGAGTGATGTTGTGAATGCTCTATGATGTGTTCAGAAAAAAGTATTCCTATTAAGTTCCAGAAGTGTTTACTTATTTCAGGATGACAACAATTTTATACTTCCATAGATGCGTTGCTTCGTCTGGTGGTTGTATCATCGGGACTGTTAAATGTGTGGTGTTTATGGTAGAAGGTGCCACGTGTTGTCATCTTCTCACAGCTACTTGAGAGTTGTAGTTTATTCTAGACTTCGTCACGTTAAGGTGGTGCTTTGTAGTCAAATCGGATTACTTGTTGATGTGGTGTGATGCACAGTGGTTGTGAGGTGGTACAATTCCTGATTTTACTGTCGTGACTAAGTGGCCTTGTTGAGCTAAAGTTGGAGAAAGACTGTGATCATAACGTTGCCCTATATTTTAAACATTTTTCTTTAATTTTCTTTATTGTTTAATAAAATAATAACTACTTCAAAGTGTCGGTTTCAGAATGTGCGTTCGTTGTTCCTGTGTTTGATGGCTTGGACTTGTGGACGAATGGCTTCAGTCAATAAGGACGTCAATTGGGAAGGATTAAGACGTTCACGTGTTTGATTTTGAGAATATTTTATGACTGTTGAATTAATGAAAGTGAAATAATTTTCCTGGTTCCTTAACTTGTTTGAAAAAGCGAATTAATAAAGATTTCGATGCGAGTTTTAACGTTGATATTGTTGCAGATTAATAAAGACCTGATTTGTTTGAAAAGATGACTGATCGTACATTATTGCTACCATATCCTTCCTTAAAAAGAACATGGACGAGTAGACATTCACACACGAGTGTGCATCCTAACACGACAGTTTATATATACAGCGGTGTGCATTCACACACGAGTGTGCATATACAGGGGTGTACATACATACAGACATACAACGCAGTGTACATACACAGCAGTGTACGAACACAAGGATTGCGTTCCACTGCGAACACGCACGATTGTACTTGCATGCATACACACACATACGTATACGGGTTTTCATTCTCAGATGAAGAGCCACTCCATGTTGTTTGGCATTCCCCTGCCACGAATAAAGTTCTGTATTAACAACCTTCAACGTCATCGGCGTTCCCGGTCGGTAACGCTGTGGTGGATAAGAGCAATGTCCTTGAGGGAAGTCTCGTAGCCACCACAGCGGCTCACGAGGTCTCTGGACGGGTGCGAGGTGCTGGTAACACCTCCATATTCAATGCAGGTACCGTAACAAAAAACACGTCCAAAATATAAAACACGTGCATAAATATTGAGCACATACACAAGAGTATACATACACACTGAAGACTAAATATGGATGATTGATTTTTTTGCGGTACGTTATGTTAAACCACGCTTACAAGCTAAACCATTCAGATGACTACTCAAAGTTTATGACTTAAATTATAACATATCAACCTCGTTTTCTAGAAACACCCCGCTCAACACGAGTGTCCTTAAATATATTTATGAAACAAAGTCAGTACACTGTAAATTTGCACCTCTTAGTCCAAATAAAACTCTTTATGTTGATAATTCAGACTGTGATTCGCTTTTAAATCCTGATAATCTTGCAGCAGTGTAGAGGACATTGCGGGGTGAATATTAGCAAATTAACAGGAAGCACAGAATAATGCTTGGAGATGTACATCTTTATTCAAACGCAAGCGTACAATTATGCAGTGGGATGTACATACTTATTAAGGTTTAAGTACAATGTGCCAGATTAGCTAAGCTAGGTTGATTGATCTGCGGATTGTTAATGTAAAAATTAACAATTGAATGCAAAGTCCACGATAGGCCAAATCGAGAACAAAGGATTTGGATGCTAGAAGGGAGTTATAAGGGGCTTAAAATCAGACCTCAAGATCATTTCGAGAGGAATTTTTCTGAGGATAGACGCTCGACTCCTCGCTCTGCAGATTTCCCTTCTCCTGCGAGACTCAGCCTGGCGAGCACGATTGCTTGGCGACTGGTTGGCGACTTTGCTTCGGGAGAGTTCGTGGCGATCTCTTCAGACGGGATACAGGGTCATCGATACACCGTGCATCAACAAGTAAGTGTCTTTGTTAGTGGATAATCAGGTAATCGCGTGTGTAGTCCGACTTACGAGACGTGACTGGGTCTCGGTTGGACGTTCGTGAGAGTTTGCTTTTTGGCGATTTGAGCCACGCAGCATAGAGGGCGCCGTTAACTCTCAACAACACCCGCGACTGTTACTCTGCTCTGTAGAATCAGTCACATGGAGCAGATGAACTCTCCACAGTGCCAAGCACACACGGGCGAGAAGCCGTTCAATTGCTCTGTGTGTGGGAAAGCATTTGCATGGAAATCAAATCTTAACACTCACAAGAAAACACACTCGGGTGAGAAGCCGTTCAATTGCTCATTGTGTGGGAACGCATTTGCAAGGAAAACAATTCTTAACAGACACCAGAAAACACACACGGGCGAGAAGCCATTCAATTGTTCTGTTTGTGGGAAGGCATTTGCAGAGAAATCATCTCTTAACAGACACCAGAAAATACACACTGGTGAGAAGTCAGTCAAGTGCTCTGTGTGTGGGAAGGCATTTGCACAGAAATCACATCTTCACAGTCACCAGAAAACACACACGGGCGAGAAGCCATTCAAGTGCTCCTTGTGTGGGAAGAAATTTTCACGGAAAACAATTCTTAACAGACACCAGAAAACACACACGGGTGAGAAGCCATTCAATTGTTCTGTGTGTGGGAAGGCATTTGCACGGAAAACAACTCTTAACAGACACCATAAAACACACACGGGCGAGAAGCCATTCAATTGTTCTCCGTTAGAGAGGACACGGTCATCACCCCGAAACAAGCATGCGAAGATCCGCAATGAGAGTGAAGTGAAATCAAAAGGTGTAATGCAAAGTGCTGCAGTGAGTCCTGAACAAAATGAATCTGTCGACCCTATACAGGTGAATCCTGAGAGATGCCTGGATGTAGTGGATGTAATGACCCCTGACCACAATTCCTCTTTCGACCTCATGCAGGTGGATACTGAGAAATCGCTGCTGGAGTGGCTGGAGGGTCAAAGTTTTGAGGACTTCTGTTAACGCTTGAAGTCCTGGAATGTGCATGTTTGTGTCTCTGTTAGATCAATCGATAAGGTACACATTATTACTTCCGTGATTTCCAGTACTCCAAGCTAGAGCGATGTTGTGAATGCTCTATGATGGGTTGGGATAAAAAGGAATTCCTTTAAAGCTCCAGAAGTGTTCACTTATTTCAGGATGACAACAATTTTATACTTCCATAAATGCGTTGCTTCGTCTGGTGGTTGTATCATCGGGACTGTTAAATGTGTGGTGTTTATGGTAGAAGGTGCCACGTGTTGTCATCTTCTCACAGCTGCTTGAGTGTTCTAGTTCATTCTAGACTTCGTCACGTTAAGGTGGTGATTCGTAGTCATATCGGATTACTTGTTGATGTGGTGTGATGCACAGTGGTTGTGAGGTGGTCCAATTCCTAATTTTACTCTCGTGACTAAGTGGCATTGTTGAACTAAAGTTGGAGAAAGACTGTGATCATAACGTTGCCCTATATTTTAAACATTTTTCTTTAATTTTCTTTATTGTTTGATTAAAAAAACTTTGTTTAATAAAATAATAACTACTTCAAAGTGTCGGTTTCAGAATGTGCGTTCGTTGTTCCTGTGTTTGATGGCTTGGACTTGTGGACGAATGGCTTCAGTCGATAAGGACGTCAATTGGGAAGGATTAAGACGTTCACGTGTTTGATTTTGAGAATATTTTATGACTGTTGAATTAATGAAAGTGAAATAACTTTCCTGGTTCCTTAACTGTTGGAAAAAGCGAATTAATAAACATTTTGATGCGAGTTTTAACGTTGATATTGTTGCAGATTAATAACGACCTGATTTGTGTTTTTAAAGATGACTGATCGTACATTATTGCTACCATATCCTTCCTTAAAATGAACATGAACGAGTAGACATTCACACACGAGTGTGCATCCTAACACGACTGTATATATACAGCGGTGTGCATTCACACACGAGTGTGCATATACAGGGGTGTACATACATACAGACATACAACGCAGTGTACATACACAGCAGTGTACGAACACAAGGATTGCGTTCCACTGCGAACACGCACGATTGTACTTGTATGCATACACACACATACGTATACGGGTTTTCATTCTCAGATGAAGAGCCACTCCATGTTGTTTGGCATTCCCCTGCCACGAATAAAGTTCTGTATTAACAACCTTCAACGTCATCGGCGTTCCCGGTCGGTAACGCTGTGGTGGATAAGAGCAATGTCCTTGAGGGAAGTCTCGTAGCCACCACAGCGGCTCACGAGGTCTCTGGACGGGTGCGAGGTGCTGGTAACACCTCCATATTCAATGCAGGTACCGTAACAAAAAACACGTCCAAAATATAAAACACGTGCATAAATATTGAGCACATACACAAGAGTATACATACACACTGAAGACTAAATATGGATGATTGATTTTTTTGCGGTACGTTATGTTAAACCACGCTTACAAGCTAAACCATTCAGATGACTACTCAAAGTTTATGACTTAAATTATAACATATCAACCTCGTTTTCTAGAAACACCCCGCTCAACACGAGTGTCCTTAAATATATTTATGAAACAAAGTCAGTACACTGTAAATTTGCACCTCTTAGTCCAAATAAAACTCTTTATGTTGATAATTCAGACTGTGATTCGCTTTTAAATCTGATCATCTTGCAGCAGTGTAGAGGACATTGCGGGGTGAATATTAGCAAATTAACAGGAAGCACAGAATAATGCTTGGAGATGTACATCTTTATTCAAACGCAAGCGTACAATTATGCAGTGGGATGTACATACTTATTAAGGTTTAAGTACAATGTGCCAGATTAGCTAAGCTAGGTTGATTGATCTGCGGATTGTTAATGTAAAAATTAACAATTGAATGCAAAGTCCACGATAGGCCAAATCGAGAACAAAGGATTTGGATGCTAGAAGGGAGTTATAAGGGGCTTAAAATCAGACCTCAAGATCATTTCGAGAGGAATTTTTCTGAGGATAGACGCTCGACTCCTCGCTCTGCAGATTTCCCTTCTCCTGCGAGACTCAGCCTGGCGAGCACGATTGCTTGGCGACTGGTTGGCGACTTTGCTTCGGGAGAGTTCGTGGCGATCTCTTCAGACGGGATACAGGGTCATCGATACACCGTGCATCAACAAGTAAGTGTCTTTGTCAGTGGATAACCAGGTAATCGCGTGTGTAGTCCGTCTTACGGGGCGTTACTGTGTCTCGGTTGGACGTTCGTCGAGAGTTTGCTTTTTGGCGATTTGAGCCACGCAGCATAGAGGGCGCCGTTAACTCTCAACAACACCCGCGACTGTTACTCTGCTCTGTAGAATCAGTCACATGGAGCAGATGAACTCTCCACAGTGCCAAGCACACACGGGCGAGAAGCCGTTCAATTGCTCTGTGTGTGGGAAAGCATTTGCATGGAAATCAAATCTTAACACTCACAAGAAAACACACTCGGGTGAGAAGCCGTTCAATTGCTCATTGTGTGGGAACGCATTTGCAAGGAAAACAATTCTTAACAGACACCAGAAAACACACACGGGCGAGAAGCCATTCAATTGTTCTGTTTGTGGGAAGGCATTTGCAGAGAAATCATCTCTTAACAGACACCAGAAAATACACACTGGTGAGAAGTCAGTCAAGTGCTCTGTGTGTGGGAAGGCATTTGCACAGAAATCACATCTTCACAGTCACCAGAAAACACACACGGGCGAGAAGCCATTCAAGTGCTCCTTGTGTGGGAAGAAATTTTCACGGAAAACAATTCTTAACAGACACCAGAAAACACACACGGGTGAGAAGCCATTCAATTGTTCTGTGTGTGGGAAGGCATTTGCACGGAAAACAACTCTTAACAGACACCATAAAACACACACGGGCGAGAAGCCATTCAATTGTTCTCCGTTAGAGAGGACACGGTCATCACCCCGAAACAAGCATGCGAAGATCCGCAATGAGAGTGAAGTGAAATCAAAAGGTGTAATGCAAAGTGCTGCAGTGAGTCCTGAACAAAATGAATCTGTCGACCCTATACAGGTGAATCCTGAGAGATGCCTGGATGTAGTGGATGTAATGACCCCTGACCACAATTCCTCTTTCGACCTCATGCAGGTGGATACTGAGAAATCGCTGCTGGAGTGGCTGGAGGGTCAAAGTTTTGAGGACTTCTGTTAACGCTTGAAGTCCTGGAATGTGCATGTTTGTGTCTCTGTTAGATCAATCGATAAGGTACACATTATTACTTCCGTGATTTCCAGTACTCCAAGCTAGAGCGATGTTGTGAATGCTCTATGATGTGTTGGGATAAAAAGGAATTCCTTTAAAGCTCCAGAAGTGTTCACTTATTTCAGGATGACAACAATTTTATACTTCCATAAATGCGTTGCTTCGTCTGGTGGTTGTATCATCGGGACTGTTAAATGTGTGGTGTTTATGGTAGAAGGTGCCACGTGTTGTCATCTTCTCACAGCTGCTTGAGTGTTCTAGTTCATTCTAGACTTCGTCACGTTAAGGTGGTGATTCGTAGTCATATCGGATTACTTGTTGATGTGGTGTGATGCACAGTGGTTGTGAGGTGGTCCAATTCCTAATTTTACTCTCGTGACTAAGTGGCATTGTTGAACTAAAGTTGGAGAAAGACTGTGATCATAACGTTGCCCTATATTTTAAACATTTTTCTTAATTTTTAGTCATTGTTTAATAAAAAAAAAACTACTTCAAAGTGTCGGTTTCAAAATGTGCGTTCGTTGTTCCTGTGTTTGATGGCGTGGACTTGTGGACGAATGGCTTCAGTCTATATAGACGTCAATTGGGAAGGATTAAGACGTTCACGTGTTTGATTTTGAGAATATTTTATGACTGTTGAATTAATGAAAGTTAAATTATTTTCATAGTTCTTTAACTGTTTGAAAAAGCGAATTAATAAATATTAATAAAGACCTGATTTGTGTTATTAAAGATGACTGATCATACATTATTGCTACCATTTCCTTCCATAAAAAGAATATGGACAAGTAGACATTCACACACGAGTGTGTATCCTAACACGACTGTATATATATACAGCGGTGTGCATTCACACACGAGTGTGCATATACCCGGGTGTACATACGTACTTTGAGATGACTACTCAAAGTTTATGACGGAAATTATAACATAACATCCTCGTTTTCTAGAAACACCTCGCTCAACACGAGTGCCCTTCAATATATTTATGAAACAAAGTCAGTACACTGTAAATTTGCACCTCGTTGTCCAAATCAAACTGGACAACAGCATTTTGATTCTTTAGACTATGTGTCGTTGTTTAATCCTTTAAACTTGCAGCAGTGTAGAGGACATTGCGGGGTGAATATTAGCAAATTAACAGGAAGCACAGAATAATGCTTGGAGATGTACGTCTTTATTCAAACGGAAGTGTACAATTATGCAGTGGGATGTACATACTTATTAAGGTTTAAGTACAATGGCCAGATTAGCTAAGCTATGTTGATTGATATGCCGATTGTTAATGTTACAAATTAACAATTGAATGCAAAGTCCATGATAGGCCAAACCGAGAACAAAGGATTTGGATGCTAGAGGGGAGTTATAAGAGGCTTAAAATCAGACCTCAAGATCATTTGGAGAGGAATTTTCCTGAGGATTGACGCTCGACTCATCGCTCTGCAGATTTCCCTTCTCCTGCGAGACTCAGCCTGGCGAGCACGATTGCTTGGCGACTGGTTGGCGAATTTGCTTCGGGAGAGTTCGTGGCGATCTCTTTAGACGGGTTACAGGGTCATCGATACACCTTGCATCAACAAGTAAGTGTCTTTGTTAGTGGATAACCAGGTAATCGCGTGTGTAGTCCGTCTTACGGGGCGTTACTGTGTCTCGGATGGACGTTCGTGAGAGTTTGCTTTTTGGCGATTTGAGCCATGCAGCTTAGAGGGCGCCGTTAACTCTCAACAACACCCGCGACTTTTACTCTGCTCTGTAGAATCTGTCACATGGAGCAGATTAACTCTAAACCGTGCCACGCATACACGGGCGAGAAGCCATTCCATTGTTCTGTGTGTGTGAAGGCATTTTCACGGAAATCAACTCTTAGCAGACACCAGAAAACACATACGGGCGAGAAGCCATTCAATTGCTCTGTGTGTGGGAAGGCATTTGCACAGAAATCACATCTTCAGAGTCACCAGAAAACACACACGGGCGAGAAGCCATTCAATTGCTCTGTGTGTGGGAAGGCATTTGCACAGAAATCAAATCTTAACACTCAAAAGAAAACACACACGGGTGAGAAGCCATTTGATTGTTTTCCGTTGGAGAGGACACGGTCATCACCCCGAAATAAACATGCGAAGATCTGCAATGAGAGTGAAGTGAAATCAAAAGGTGAAATACAAAGTGCTGCAGTGAGTCCTGAACAAAATGCATCTGTCGACCCTATTCAGGTGAATCCTGAGAGATGCCTGGATGTAGTGGATGTAATGACTCCTGGCAACAATTCCCCTTTCGACTTCATGCAGTTGGATCCTGAGAGATTGCTGGATGTAATGTGCCCTGACGACAATTCCTCTTTCGACCCCATGCAGGTGGATACTGAGAAATGGCTGCTGGAGTGGCTGGAGGGTCAAAGTATTGAGTACTTCTGTTAACTCTTGAAGTCCTGGAATGTGCATGTTTGTGTCTCTGTAGATCAATCGATAAGGTACACATCATTACTTCCGTGATTTCCAGTACTCCAAGCTAGAGTGATGTTGTGAATGCTCTATGATGTGTTCAGAAAAAAAGTATTCCTATTAAGTTCCAGAAGCGTTCACTTATTTCAGGATGACAACAATTTTATACTTCGATAGATGCGTTGCTTCGTCTGGTGGTTGTATCATCGGGACTGTTAAATGTGTGGTGTTTATGGTAGAAGGTGCCACGTGTTGTCATCTTCTCACAGCTACTTGAGAGTTGTAGTTTATTCTAGACTTCGTCACGTTAAGGTGGTGCTTTGTAGTCAAATCGGATTACTTGTTGATGTGGTGTGATGCACAGTGGTTGTGAGGTGGTCCAATTCCTGATTTTACTGTCGTGACTAAGTGGCCTTGTTGAGCTAAAGTGGGAGAAAGACTGTGATCATAACGTTGCCCTATATTTTAAACATTTTTCTTTAATTTTCTTTATTGTTTGATTAAAAAACTTCTTCAAAGTGTCGGTTTCAGAATGTGCGTTCGTTGTTCCTGTGTTTGATGACTTGGACTTGTGGACGAATGGCTTCAGTCAATAAGGACGTCAATTGGGAAGGATTAAGACGTTCACGTGTTTGATTTTGAGAATAATGAAAGTGAAATAATTTTCCTAGTTCCTTAACTTGTTTGAAAAAGCGAATTAATAAAGATTAATAAAGACCTGATTTGTGTTTTTAAAGATGACTGATCGTACATTATTGCTACCATTTCTTTCCTTAAAAAGAATATGGACGAGTAGACATTCACACAAGAGTGTGCATCCCATCACGACTGTATATATATACAGCGGTGCGCATTCACACACGAGTGTGCATATACAGGGGTGTACATACATACAGACATACACAGCAGTGTACATACACAGCAGTGTACATACACAGCAGTGTACGAACACAAGGATTGCGTTCCACTGCGAACACGCACGATTGTACCTGCATACATACACACATACGTATACGGGTTATCATTCTCAGAAGAAGAGCCACTCCATGTTGTTTGGCATTCCCCTGCCACGAATAAAGTTCTGTATTAACAACCTTCAACTTCATCGGCGTTCCCGGTCGGTAACGCTGTGGTGGATAAGAGCAATGTCCTTGAGGGAAGTCTCGTAGCCACCACAGCGGCCCACGAGGTCTCTGGACGGGTGCGAGGTTGCTGGTAACACCTCCATATTCAATGCAGTTACCGTAACAAAAACACGTCCAAAATATAAAACACGTGCACAAATATTGAACACATTCACAAGAGTATACATACACACTGAAGACTAAATATGGATGATTGACTTTTTTGCGGTACGTTATGTTAAACCACGCTTACAAGCTAAACCATTCAGATGATTACTCAAAGTTCATGACGGAAATTATAACATATCAACCTCGTTTTCTAGAAACACCCCGCTGAACACGAGTGTCCTTCAATATATTTACGAAACAAAGTCAGTACAGTGTAAATTTGCACCTCTTAGTCCAAATAAAACTCTTTATGTTGATAATTCAGACTGATTCGCTTTTAAATCCTGATAATCTTGCAGCAGTGTAGAGGACATTGCGGGGTGAATATTAGCAAATCAACAGGAAGCACGGAATTATGCATGGAGATGTACATCTTATTCAAACGGAAGCGTACAATTATGCAGTGGGATGTACATACATATTAAGCTTTAATTTAAAAGGCCAGATTAGCTAAGCTTTGTTGATTTATATGCGGATTATAAAAGTTACAAAAAAAGTTACAAATCTACAATTGAATTGTAGAGTTGTAAGTCCGTGATAGGCCAAATCGAGAACAAAGGATTTGGATGCTAGAGGAGAGTTATAAGGGGCTTAAAATCAGACCTCAAGACCATTTGGAGAGGAATTTTCCTGAGGATAGACGCTCGACTCATCGCTCTGCAGATTTCCCTTCTCCTGCGAGACTCAGCCTGGCGAGCACGATTGCTTGGCGACTGGTTGGCGAATTTGCTTCGGGAGAGTTCGTGGCGATCTCTTTAGACGGGTTACAGGGTCATCGATACACCTTGCATCAACAAGTAAGTGTCTTTGTTAGTGGATAACCAGGTAATCGCGTGTGTAGTCCGTCTTACGGGGCGTTACTGTGTCTCGGTTGGACGTTCGTGAGAGTTTGCTTTTTGGCGATTTGAGCCATGCAGCTTAGAGGGCGCCGTTAACTCTCAACAACACCCGCGACTTTTACTCTGCTCTGTAGAATCTGTCACATGGAGCAGATTAACTCTAAACCGTGCCACGCATACACGGGCGAGAAGCCGTTCAATTGCTCTGTGTGTGGGAAGGCATTTGCACAGAAATCAAATCTTAACACTCACAAGAAAACACACACGGGCGAGAAGCCATTCAAGTGCTCTGTGTGTGGGAAGGCATTTGCACAGAAAATAAATCTTAACACTCACAAGAAAACACACGGGCGAGAAGCCATTCAAGTGCTCTGTGTGTGGGAAGGCATTTGCACAGAAATCAAATCTTAACACTCACAAGAAAACACACACGGGCGAGAAGCCATTCAAGTGCTCTGTGTGTGGGAAGGCATTTGCACAGAAATCAAATCTTAACACTCACAAGAAAATACACACAGGTGAGAAGCCATTCAAGTGCTCTGTGTGTGGGAAGGCATTTGCACGGAAAACAACTCTTAACAGATACCATAAAACACACACGGCCGAGAAGCCATTCAATTGTTCTCCGTTAGAGAGGACACGGTCATCACCCCGAAACAAACATGCGAAGATCTGCAATGAGAGTGAAGTGAAATCAAAAGGTGAAATGCAAAGTGCTGCAGTGAGTCCTGAACAAAATGCATCTGTCGACCCTATACAGGTGGATCCTGAGAGATGCCTGGATGTAGTGGATGTAATGACTCCTGGCAACAATTCCTCTTTCGACCCCATGCAGGTGGATGCTGAGAAATGGCTGCTGGAGTGGCTGGAAGATCAAAGTTTTGAGGACTTCTGTTAACTCTTGAAGTCCTGGAATGTGCATGATTGTGTCTCTGTTAGATCAATCGATAAGGTACACATTATTACTTCCGTGATTTCCAGGACTCCAAGCTAGAGCGATGTTGTGAATGCTCTATGATGTGTTCAGAAAAAAAGAATTCCGTTTAAGTTCCAGAAGTGTTCACTTATTTCAGGATGACAACAATTTTATACTTCCATAGATGCGCTGCTTCGTGTGGTGGTTGTATCATCGGGACTGTTAAATGTGTGGTGTTTATGGTAGAAGGTGCCACGTGTTGTCATCTTCTCACAGCTACTTGAGTGTTGTAGTTTATTCTAGACTTCGTCACGTTAAGGTGGTGCTTTGTAGTCATATCGGATTACTTGTTGATGTGGTGTGATACACAGTGGTTGTGAGGTGGTCCAATTCCTGATTTTACTGTCGTGACTAAGTGGCCTTGTTGAGCTAAAGTTGGAGAAAGACTGTGATCATAACGTTGCCCTATATTTTAAACATTTTTCTTAATTTTTAGTCATTGTTTATAAAAAAAAAAACTACTTCAAAGTGTCGTTGATGATTCAGACTGTGTATCGCTTTTAAATCCTGAAAATCTTGCATCAGTGTAGAGAACATTGCGGGGTGAATATTAGCAAATTAACAGGAAGCACAGAATTATCCATGGAGATGTACATCTTTATTCAAACGGAAGCGTACAATTATGCAGTGGGATGTACATACTTATTAAGGTTTAAGTACAATGTGCCAGATTAGCTAAGCTACGTTTATTGATATGCGGATTGTTAATGTAAAAATTAACAATTAAATGCAAAGTCCATGATAGGCCAAATCGAGAACAAAGGATTTGGATGCGAGAGGGGAGTTATAAGGGGCTTAAAATCAGACCTCAAGACCATTTGGAGAGGGATTTTACTGAGGATAGACGCTCGGCTCCTCGCTCTGCAGATTTCCCTTCTCCTGCGAGACTCAGCCTGGCGAGCACGATTGCTTGGCGACTGGTTGGCGACTTTGCTTCGGCAGAGTTCGTGGCGATCTCTTTAGACGGGTTACAGGGTCATCGATACGCCGTGCATCAACAAGTAAGTGTCTTTGTTAGTGGATAACCAGGTAATCGCGTGTGTAGTCCGTCTTACGGGGCGTTACTGTGTCTCGGTTGGACGTTCGTCGAGAGTTTGCTTTTTAGCGATTTGAGCCATGCAGCTTAGAGGGCGCCGTTGACTCTCAACAACACCCGCGACTGTTACTCTGCTCTGTAGAATCTGTCACATCGAGCAGATGAACTCTAAACCGTGCCACGCATACACGGGCGAGACGCCGTTCAATTGCTCTGTGTGGGAAGGCATTTGCACAGAAATCAAATCTTAACACTCACAAGAAAACACACACGGGCGAGAAACCATTCAAGTGCTCTGTGTGTGGGAAGGCATTTGCACAGAAATCAAATCTTAACACTCACAAGAAAACACACACGGGTGAGAAGCCATTCAAGTGCTCTGTGTGTGGGAAGGCATTTGCACAGAAATCACATCTTCACAGTCACCAGAAAACACACACGGGCGAGAAGCCATTCAAGTGCTCCTTGTGTGGGAAGAAATTTTCACGGAAAACAATTCTTAACAGACACCAGAAAACACACACGGGTGAGAAGCCATTCAATTGTTCTGTGTGTGGGAAGGCATTTGCACGGAAAACAACTCTTAACAGACACCAGAAAACACACACGGGCGAGAAGCCATTCAATTGTTCTCCGTTAGAGAGGACACGGTCATCACCCCGAAACAAGCATGCGAAGATCCGCAATGAGAGTGAAGTGAAATCAAAAGGTGAAATGCAAAGTGCTGCAGTGAGTCCTGAACAAAATGAATCTTTCGACCCTATACAGGTGGATCCTGAGAGATTGCTGGATGTAGTGGATGTAATGACTCCTGGCAACAATTCCACTTTCGACCTCATGCAGTTGGATCCTGAGAGATTGCTGGATGTAATGAGCCCTGACCACAATTCCTCTTTCGACCCCATGCAGGTGGATAGTGAGAAATGGCTGCTGGAGTGGCTGGAGGGTCAAAGTATTTTGTACTTCTGTTAACTCTTGAAGTCCTGGAATGTGCATGTTTGTGTCTCTGTTAGATCAATCGATAAGGTACACATTATTACTTCCGTGATTTCCAGTACTCCAAGCTAGAGCGATGTTGTGAATGCTCTATGATGTGTTGGGATTAAAAGGAATTCCTTTTAAGCTCCAGAAGTGTTCACTTATTTCAGGATGACAACAATTTTATACTTCCATAGATGCGTTGCTTCGTCTGGTGGTTGTATCATCGGGACTGTTAACTGTGTGGTGTTTATGGTAGAAGGTGCCACGTGTTGTCATCTTCTCACAGCTACTTGAGTGTTGTAGTTTATTCTAGACTTCGTCACGTTAAGGTGGTGCTTTGTAGTCATATCGGATTACTTGTTGATGTGGTGTGATGCACAGTGGTTGTGAGATGGTCCAATTCCTGATTTTACTGTCGTGACTAAGTGACCTTGTTGAGCTAAAGTTGGAGAAAGACTGTGATCATAACGTTGCCCTATAATTTTAAACATTTTTCTTTAATTTTCTTTATTGTTCGACTAGAACCAGTCCTGGGCTAGGCCTCGACTAGAAACAGGCTAGAGCAAGGTCTCGACTAGAACCAGGCCTGGGCTAGGCCTCGACTAGCACCAGGTCTGGGCAATGCCTCAACTGGAACCAGGCCTGGTCAAGGCCTCGTCTAGAACCAGGCCTGGACTAGGCCTCGACTAGTGCCAAGCCTGGGCAAGGCCTCGACTAGAACCAGGCCTGGGCAATTCTTTGACTAGAACCAGGCCTGGTCAAGGCCTCGACTAGAACCAGGCCTGGGCAAGGCCTCGACTAGAGCCAGGCCTGGGCAAGGCCTCGACTAGATCCAGGCCTGGACTCGGCCTCACCTAGAACCAGGTCAGGGCAAGGCCTGACTAGTTCCAGGCCTCTCGTTTCCTAGGCTGAGCCTGAACTAGGCTGCACATATCCTAAGTTGAGCCTGAATCAGGCCTCGACTAGAACCAGGCCTCTGCAATGCCTGGACTAGAACCAGCCCTGGGCTAGGCCTCGACTAGAAACAGGCTAGAGCAAGGTCTCGACTTGTACCAGGCCTTGGCTAGGCCTCGACTAGAACCAGGCCTGGGAAATGCCTCAACTGGAACCTGTCCTGGCCAAGGCCTCGTCTAGAACCAGGCCTGGACTAGGCCTCGACTAGTTCCAAGCCTGGGCAAGGCCTCGACTAGAACCAGGCCTGGGCAATTCTTTGACTACAACCAGGCCTGGTCAAGGCCTCGACTAGAACCAGGCCTGGACAAGGCCTCGACTAGATCCAGGCCTGGACTAGGCCTCACCTAGAACCAGGTCAAGGCAAGGCCTGACTAGATCAAGGCCTCTCGTATCCTAGGCTGAGCCTGAACTAGGCTGCACATATCCTAAGTTGAGCCTGAATCAGGCCTCGACTAGAACCAGGCCTCGGCAATGCCTCGACTAGAACCAGGCCTCGTCAAGGCCTCGACTAGAACTAGGCCTGGGCAATGCTTAGACTAGAACCAGGGCTGGGCAAGGCCTCGACTAGATCCAGGCCTGGGCTAGGCCTCGACTAGAACCAGGCCTAGGCTAGGCCTCGACTAGAACCAGGCCTCGACTAGATCCAGGCCTGGGCAAGGCCTCATCTAGAACCAGGCCTGGGAAATGCCTGACTAGATCCAGGCCTCTCGTATCCTACGCTCAGTCTGAACTAGGCCGCACATATCCTAAGTTGAGCCTGAATGAGGCCTTGATTATGCTGGGTGAGTGAGTGGGTGGGTGGTGAGTGGGTGAATGGGTGAGTGAGTGGCTTGGTGAGTGGGTTAGGTGAGTGAGTGGGTGGGTGGTGAGTGGGTGAATGGGTGAGACAGTGGGTGAATGGGTGGGTGAGTGAGTGGGTGAGTGGTGAGTGAGTGGATTGGTGAGTGGGTTGTTGAGTGGGTGGGTGAATGAATGGATGAGTGAGTGGGTTAGTGGCTGGGCTGGTGGCTTAGTGGGTGAGTGAGTGGGTGGGTTTGTGGGTAAGTGAGTGAGTGAGTCGATGAGTGAGTGGGTGGGGTATTGGGTGAGTGAGGTGCTGCTGCTACTCGCTACTAACAGCACTTGCCCCAACAGTCTGCGAAAGGCTACAGGTGGGAGCTTTGGGTGAGTCTGTGAGTGAGTCTGTGGGTGAGTCTGTGAGTGACTCTGTGGGTGAGTCTGTGAGTGAGTCTGTGGCTGAGTTAAGTGAGTCTGAGTGAGTCTGGGTGAGTCTGTGAGTGATTCTTTGGGTAATGTTCAGATGTAAATACACAAATAAAGCATTTGCATTCAGTTTACAAGTGTCCGGTTGGTTTTGTGTGAGGGTG